>NW_022196896.1:60424103-60442141 GCF_008632895.1 Mastomys coucha | reverse complement strand
TCACACACACACACACACACACATACACACACACACACACACACACAGACACACAGGTTTCTTTCACAACTTTAGAAATTGCTCCCTTACTGTTCACATGTCATTTGTTACAAAAGTCTTTATAGACATTATCCACTTCTTTGTAGCCCTGCCCAAATGCACCCCTATTGATCTTGGCTATTCTAACTGGGATTAAAAGAAATCTCAAATTCATTGTAATTTGTATTTCCCTGATGTGTCTCGACTTAACACTGAATGACTAGATCTGTGACAACTATTTTAATGTTATTGTTTACTATTGAAACACAATGTTAGTTCTGGGTCAGTTTTGAACAGTCAGTTCATCTCTTTATTGTACACTAGGCTTTAATAGTGTGTTTGCATATCTGGAATGTTTTGTTGATTTATACCACATGAGTTTTAGGTATTGGTAGATTGACACATTTCATTTTCATATAAGGGCTCTAAGGTTTTCTTTGGGGTTTTGTTTAATTATATGGTGATGAGTTTCTTTCTAGTTTTACACCTAATATTCCATAGGGAGGGGGAGCAGTAACAGTCAGCTTATTTCTCATTATTTCCTGCTGCTTAATAAATCCTTCATAGGTAGTCTGTTCAGTGTACTATTAATAGTAAGTGTCTTTTTCCAGTGTAACTGTGAGCAGGCATTCACAGTCCTGTGTGAATGCTGGGCAGTGATATCTCCAATGTTTCCATAAGGTGTGTCTTGAGACTTGATTATTTATTCTCTCTCTCTATCTTTCTCTCTCTCTCTCTCTCCCTCTCTCTCTCTCTCTCTCTCTCTCTCTCTCTCTCTCTCCTCTGTCTCTGTCTCTCTATCTTTCTCTGTCTCTGTCTTTGTCTCTGTCTCTCTCTCTGTCACACACATACACACACACACACACACACACACACACACACACACACACACGATACCTTGAAGATTTATGGGGTTCTCTCTGTGCCTCTCATGCGTGCCTAATATTATTCTAAGGGCCTCCATCTACTTTGGTCTCCCTGGACTCAGTTCTGTACACTTCAGGACCACAGACTAAGTAAAGGGTTCTTCTTAACTGTTTTGTCTCTGCCACTGACCACTGTGCTTCAGTGACAGATAGTCAGCAGTGTACCATGTTTTACATGGTTGGCATGCTTTTGTTGTTTCTGGTAAGTGAAATTTTATGCTGTGTTCATATTTATTACATTTGACCAGAGCATGAGTTACTTTGATCCTGGCTGGAACTACATTGGATCTCTTTCTCCTTTATCAAGTATGAATACTTGAGCTTCTGTTTTTGTATGTTTTATTATTACTATCTTCCAAACACAGCTCCTATGCTGTTCATATATATTATACAATAAATATTTTGCTAATTTTGGGGAATCAAAGAGAAATCAAAGTTTGTCCTGTGACCTTTCCGTACCTTCACATGTGGATAGGCAAATTTCTCCATACCATCTCAATTTGTACTTGTACAAAACATCGTAAGCAAGCATTTGTAAGTTTTCTAAATTGAGTTAAAGTTCAACATAGAATGTAATCTCGGGCCTGGAGAGGTGGCTTAGTGGTTGAGAGTTCCTGCTGCCTTTTCAGAAGTCTAGAGTTTGTTTTGCAGGGCCCTAAGTCATTCAGCTAACATAAACCAATATTACCATTTCCAGGAGGCCACATATCCTGTTTTGGCTCCTGTGGTCACCCTTATATACTTGGCAAATACACACAGAGACACACATGAACAAAGAAGAAAATTATTCTTATAAATTAGGTTTTATTACAATGACTGTATCTGGTTTAGTTAAAAAAGGATTTTAAAAAAATAACCACAATTATTTTTTTTTTTGTTTCTAAGAGAAATCCCATTGTTCCAGTGAGGTAATGTAAGCGTATGCATACACCTCTGCAATGCTGGTGACTCCAAAGGAGAACCATGCACACAGAGATGTTTACCTTAAGCACACCCATGACCTCAAAGGAGAACGGTGCACACAGCAATGCTTACCATGAGCACACCCATGACCTCAAAGGAGAACCGTGCACACAGCAATGCTTACTGTTGAGCATGACCATGACCTCAAAGGAGAACTGTGCACACAGCGATGCTTACTGTTGAGCATAACCATGACCTCAAAGGAGAACCGTGCACACAGCGATGCTTACCGTTGAGCACGCCCATGATCTCAAAGGAGAACCGTGCACACAGCGATGTTTACCACGAGCACGCCCACAACCTCACTGCTTTAGACACTGGCCTCTGTCTTGTACTCCTTTTCTTTGTAAATGAGAACTTGTTTGTGTACTTCTTAATGCCTCTCCAAAAATTAGGACACTATACCCATTTCCCTGGTATCATAGGCTTCTAACTGTATACATGAAAGTTTCAACATTAATTCTGAACTTTCATATATTTGGTAATTTAAAACTCATGGAAATATTAAAATTAACGTACTACTTGTAGTTCATTATTTAAGTTTTAATATATATATACATGTGCATATAGTATTAAATACACACAGGCATAAATATGTATGTGCATATATATACATATGTATACATACATATAAACATATATATGTATATATGCATATAATATATGTATATTTATGTAATATATATATAATCAGTGTTTTCATTTAAATATTAGGCCCTGGTATCCTGGTATTTCATCATCACTAAGCCATTAGTTCCCAATCTGTAACTTACTCTTTTTTTTTTTTTATAAAAACATCAAATTATTTTGAAAATATATGGGCTTTTCCATTCCCTCTATTAGCACAATTGAGCCCTGAGCTTCAATTCAGGCTGTTTATGCAATAACAGGTATCTCCATGGTAGGAGTTGGCTTAATCCAAACAAGTTAGTGAACACTAGTGGCTAATAAATTCTGAATGTATGCTATGGATGGTTTCTTTTAGCTGTAATTATTTTTTCCATCTAGATTATGCTATATTTTAAGCCCTGAAGACTTTATTTTTAAAGATCTGAGCATCTGGTAAGGCTTACAGACAAATTCACCTTTCTAGAAGAAAAGTCAGGTTGTTTGTGCCTGTTTACCTAGCTACAAGTTATCTTGAAAAGTAACATGTACTTAAATTAATTTTTCCTAACATTAAGTGAGTGTTAGTATTAATTTGTTGGCATAATCATACACAGTCATAGTTTTCAAAGACGGTATAGGTGAGAAAATTCAGTAAATGTGCATTTGATTTTCTAAAACAACTCTACTTAAGTCCCACACTACACACACAAACACCAGGAATGAGTATATTCTATGAAGACACTTGTGCCCATCTCTTTAACTATCAGACCACTCAAAGAACAGACACAAATAAATTACGAGTTTCCCCAGGACTCTTGTGTTAGAGGAAGAAAAGGGTGAAACCTTAGGGCAGCTAGAAGAGGAGCCTGTCTCTCAGAAGACTTAGTACGAGTCAGACTGCCTTCCAGGCTTGGAGCTGAGAGATGGGGGCTTGGAGAGAGGTCAGGCACAAACTGCTTCGTTATGGATATTTCTCAGCTTCTGTTTAAATTCCTCTCTTATGAAGGAGCATCTTGAAGTGTCCAGCTATTTTTGCTGTCTTTTAGGTGAAGTTTTAACGTTTGGTGAGTGCAGGTGCTGATGTAGGTATGATGCAAGTTTGCTTGTGTTATACAGGGCCTGGCCTAGATAATTAATCAGAACAGTTGGTCTGAAGGTGGCTGGCACCTCTGACTACTACATTATTTTAGAACATATTTACATTTCTGCTTAGCAATCTCTATAAACATTTGATTTTATAACTGACACAGTATTTACTTAGTTTTTGTTGTAATGAGACTCTGGTCATATAAGCTTACAAAATCCTAATGGTTCATTCTAATCTAGGATTTTTTTTTTTTACAAAGACACTCATATGTTCTTACATATTTAGAAAATAGAATTGCATTCCATTTGTGCTGAGGCATTTTATACCATTTGTCTAGAGACTAACACTATAAATGTCAAGTGGAGATCGTTTAGCTCAGGTTCATTACCTTCACTGACTGAAACTCTATGAAATATCTACATGTGGACTAAATGGAGCTGTCATTGCTATTTGATGTTGTGGAGATTTATGGAATTCAAAACCAAATTAGCATCTACTTGAGTTTTAACTTTAACATGTTCCTGTTTTGTAAAGAGAGTAATTCAAAGGAAGCTAGTTTCTTGAAGAAAGGTGTCAATTTTCCTTCCTGGGGAATCCAGACTGGAGAGAAAGAGCGTTCTAAAGAGCCATACACTGCTTGTCAGATGCTTGTTGGGCTCCTTCCTCAGCTCACTAGCCTACTTCTGTTCTTGGAAGAGTTCTTCCTTTCTATTTCAAATTTTCAAATAGTTTTGAAAATTTTTATTATTTCTCTGTGGGGGGGGAGGGGGAGGGTATGTGCATGCACGTGTGTGCACACATAGAAAGAGTCAGAGCCCCTGGAACTATAACAAATGTGGACTAAATATGTGGTTGTGAGCCACCTGATTTGAATGCTGGGAGCTAAATTCCAAACTTTGTAAGTAGCAAATACTCTTAACTCACAAACCATTTCTATAGGCTTTTATTCATTTCTCTCTCTCTCTCTCTCTCTCTCTCTCTCTCTCTCTCTCTCTCTCTCTCTCTCTCTCTCTCTCTCTCTCTCTCTCTCTCTCTCTCTCTCCTCTCTCTCTCTCTCTCTTTCTTCCTTTCTGACCAGGTCTCACTGCATAGTATGGGTTGGACTCTATTTAGACAGGCTGGTCTTGAACTCACAGAAAACTACCCCTCTCCATCCTACACATTTCCTCAGTGCTAGAATTAAAAGTATGGACTGCCACACCTAGCTCTATTTTTATTTGTCTGGTCCCTGGTACATTTTATATTTGGTTGTTTTACCCCAGGACACAAAGGCCCAAAATAGAGTACTCTCTGAACTTGTACAACAGCTTGGTGCATTTCCCCCTACGTCATACTTTCTTATCCTTTCCCCCTCCACAATTAACATAGAATCCCAACATTTTGTCTGTCTCTCTGCTAGGGGCTGCTGGGATTTTTAGCTTGTTGGGATTGCTGCTTTTTCTTTCAAATACTACTAGATTTGATTTGAGTTTCTAGCTGCATTTTAAATTATTTTAAAAGTGATACTAAGAACCCCTGAAAGGAACTTCAGTCTTCCTAGTAATGCTATTATTACTAATGAAATGTAAATCCAGATATTAAACAAGAAATAAAGATATTAATAATGGTGTACTTTGTAGTCTAAAGTTCCTCTGTTTATACATGATGTTTAAAATGATTTAAAATGTAAAACGTATAGTTTCCAATATCTCTGTTTTCTCATTCACTCCTTCATTCATTCTTGAGATGGTTTCTCAAAGTCCTGGGTTCCAGCCATCCTTCTATCTCAGCTTCCTGAATGGCTGTAACTAGAGGGTGTGTTCTGTTCACTTCTTGTGGCTCAGAGGTGTCCGTGACCATTCTAGCCTAAATCCAGGACTTTCTTTATCAACTCTGAGATCCAGGCATAAGAAAGAAGACGCATTTTTATCCTCAACGTTTTGTTTCAAAAGGGACTTGTTTTTGTTGGCTATGAGGTTGGGCAAGTGCTCCAACACTATGATGTTATATATAGAAAAGAACAACGTCAAGGCTGCCAGCTCTAAATAATCAGCATGAAAAATCTCACAAGCAAGAAGCAGTGAAGGCTATGTCACAGAGCTGAAGGTTCTGTTCAACGCTTACATACTTACCTCCTTTTTCAAAGTCCTCATCTTCAAATGTGAGGCCCACAGGAAGAAGGATGGCAGAGGGAGATGGAGGAAGGAGGAAGCATGCTCATTCCTTCTATATTCCCAGTTATGCTCTCCCTATGATCTACTCTGCTCTGTATAGCAAACCAGTCTTTCTAACACATAATAGTGTGAGCTCGAGCTCCTTATTTGCACAATTTCCTCATTGCCTGTGACATCCACCAGAACAGAAAAACGACTAGAAACCAAGCTGAAAAAAAAAATGAAAGGGACTTCTAAGAATTAGGTTATCGAAAAGTATCTGAAACGCAAGGCAGCTGCTATTTGTCTTCTGTTTTGTTCTCTAGTGTATCTCTTTGACGCTACTCATGGAAAGGGCTCTATTAATTATAGAGAAAATCTCTTATGCAATGTATGGAGGCTTCACACATCAGTAAAAAAAAATCTATGGGCAATGAGCTGAGGCAGGTTTAGAAGGTGGGAACATTTGGAAGAGACAGAGGATTCTAGGAGAAAGACAAAGAATGATGATTCACCTTGGAACTCTGAAGAAGGCTAAGACTCACATGAGAGGGAACTAACCAGTCCTGTGGTAGTGCAGAGCTAGATCATCAGTTTCTTTAGATGAGCTGATTGAGAGTGTGCCAGCTAAAACCAAGCTTTCACAATTAATGAAAAGTCTCTGTGTCATTATTGGAATTGTGATGGCTTATAGAAAGTCCAAACAATTGTAATTAATATTATAGACTACTTGGATAAATGGCTCAAGAAATGTTTATGCATATTTTGTGATTCTGGGCAGGTGTTTTGCCACTGAGGTACATATAAATACCTCAATATTAGCTACCACATACCTTGATTTCTAGTACTGTTGTATATTTAACTTTTACACTATTGAGAGTATAGGCAGGTCTTAGATTTTACTAAGAATTTAAAATATTGCTCTCAATGTAGTCTGTTTAGGAGTAAATGGAAATCCAAAATTTCCTGCAGAATCTGTACTGACTGGCAGAAAATATGAGTTTCCAAACAAGCTCAAACCAAGGTGGGACATAGAACACAGGTGGAGCACTTGCCCAATATTCATGAGGCCCGCTATGGCAAAGAAGACAAGCATATGTTATAACCTCAAAAAAATAGAAGAAATAAATATGAATACATAAATAAGACAAAATCATCAAGACAGGAAATATTGAATTAATAGGATTTCCCCTTTCTCAGTTGAAAATGGAATAAATTTCCGTGCTACATAATTCAAAGGTGTATGGAGTCTTGCCTTTAGAGTCGTGTAGCATCAAAGTTAAACCAGTGAGAGTGTTGCAGTATTTTTAGACTATGAAGAGATTGTTTTAGACTCCCATAACAAAATGAGCTTAAGTCATTTTATGATTGCCCTTTAAAGAGAATGTTACATCATGAATTTTGTTTCATAACTAATTAAAAAAATACTTCCTAGTGATTCACATTTCTGTACCACATTAATGTACCTTACTATATTAAATAAAAACAAATAAAGAACCAGAAATCTACATTAAGATTAAAAAATTTAGATTAAATAGTCGTTTAATGCAATAACCTTCAAAAAGTCATTTATTAGTTGTCTGTTGACAACTGAAAATGAGTGAACTTAGTACTTTTAAGTTTTGACTAAGACACCAGAGAATTTAGAAGGAATATTCATTCTTTTTTGCTCAAACTAAGCACCATGTTCATGATTAATTGAAGGATTGATTATATTACTGAACCCCTTGAACTTTTTTCTTGTCTTCAGCATCTTTTGTCTGTTTTACTGATAATGAAGAGAAATGATCATGTAAGTAACATGTTTTTAAAAACCATTTTAAGAGGTCAAGTACATTTCTGATTAAAAGATTTCTCTTTAATCACATATAAATCTTGAGTGTCTTATTCATCATTCAAAGGCATAAACTACTGACATATACATAATCAAATTATTGTAATACATATTATGTATATAAGGAGTGGGGTGTTCATGTGCATCCGTTATGGTTTACGTTGTGTTAGATGTCAACTTTGAAAAACGTGGTTGTAATTCCACCATGTGAGTTCTGGTGGTCAGATTTAGGTCACTTTCTTCCTGGCCCTAATGGTTTGTTTTGGGAAGAAAGTTAAAAGAGGACAAAGAAAGGAATGAAGCAAAAATTTTCAAATAAACATGAAAACCGAGTGTGCCAGTTGGCCCTGGAAAAACCCATGGGAATTCTATTTTTCACCTGGAGGAGAACAAAGTAGAATTTAAAAGAAAGAAACCAATGGAGTCTCATGAGAGACACATATATGGTGAAAATTGCTTAGGATGTCTGTTATCTGGTGATGGGGTCATGAGAGGAATCGTATGTCTCTGCCTCCTTCATTTAGGAGCAGTCATTACAATGGTATATGTTCCAGTTCCTAGTCTTTCTAGTAGCCAATACAAACATCCCCTAAATGTAAGACAATTGTAAGTGTTTACTTTTATGTCAGTTTAAGGCTAGCCTGGTCTACAGAGTGAGTTCCAGCACAGCCAGGGCTATATAGAGAAACTTTGTTCGAAAAACCAAAAAAAAAAAAAAAAAGTGTTTTCTTGGTGTTTGTCTCTGGAATAAGAGTAACTACCAAAATATATTCACAAACATACTTAGGATTTATTTGACTCCAGAGACTAAACAGTGTGTGACTCTAAGGCATGTGGGCTGGGGTGTACCTGTTGTGTATACTTGTGTAAAACTTTTTACATTTGTGACATCAAACCCTCACTATAAACCAGTTAAATGGGTAATTCTCTAAAGTATAAAATAAAACAAACAAACAAACAACAACTCAGAGAGACGAGAATTTTCCTAAGACTTTACACTTTGCTTGAATCACAGTAAATCTAGGGTCTAGTGGCAGTCCAAATTATAGTGCATAGCAAAGTGAAAACGAGTGGGCGAGTGAAATAAAGTGGGAAGCTCCAAGGGTAGACACTCGGACATGACAGCCTTGCCAGCAATGACTAAAGTCCCCAAAGTCATACATTGTCTCACAAATCCTTCATGTTTGCACTCTGCACATTCTCACATACTTACGCCTATTCATCTTCATCTATTCCTTCTTTTTCTCTACCATCAATGCTACTGAGGTATGTCATGCTCCAATGTCAATGGGAAGTAGACTGTATTTTTACTATCAATGTTCCGTGAGTTTAAAAGCTAAGATATTATACAAGCTGGTGTAAAGAATTCTAAAGACCAAACCCATTTGCCTTGGCTTTAACCCCTCTTCAATTTAGCTCTTCTTGGTTCTGTAACTATATTTTTACAACAGCTAGCTACTTGTTTCCTGTCTTATCACCATCGTGTCAAGCTTATCTCCATACTGACATCTCCTTTTCTTCTAACTAGCTCAATGACACACACTCAAGAATAAATGGTTTGAGAATAGAAAGTAGGTAGTTTGTTTACTTGGCATCTGGATATATTAGCAAGCATTTGAGTTATCCCTTCATCCTGCTGTCCATCAGAGACTAAAATAGATTAATATATATTGTGCATTTTAATATAGAATGTAGTATCTATCTTATGGAATTAAAGACAATAAATGCCTTCCATGTGTCTTCATAAAGACTTTCTTGTGCCTACTTATTAACTCCTTATATCAGAAGATTTCTAACCCAGAAGTCTTTTGCCAGGCAAGATGAGTGCATTGGTATAATAAGCACAGCTATGTCTTATAGCATTTTCCTTCAAGATATATTATTTCATCTTGGATGGAAATTTGCTAAGACTCAGGATGTTATAAAGTGAGGTAAGCATTCTATCTTCCAGAGGGATGTTTTCAAAAGCACAGGAAGTAAACAATTTAATAGCTTCAGAGGAAGTCACTGAAACTGAAAAGATTTAGAAGACCTTCCCTCCCTCAGCATAGATATAAGCAGTAAGAACTGTTGAGGAAAACTCTCTGACCCATCCAAGCTGTATGGAAAAGGCTAAGAGCAATTGAGCTTCTTAATGTTCAGTGTTTTGACCTGCTTCTATGTTTTATAGTTTGCTCCAGGTTTCCATATTTTATAAGCTGTCACCTACATTAAGGTGGGCTTCTGGTGATGTCACTGTCATTTAGTCATTTATGTTTCTCAAAACAGTACCTAACTCATATACTTGGAAGAAATCCCAATAAACTTATTGATTCACCAACTGGGAATTTATAGTACATTTCCTATCTGGAATGAATAGACATTTGTTCATATCTCCCAGGAATAATGTCTTATAACAGATGTAATGGATGTCAACAAACTGGCTTTATTGTTGGACTGAAGTAATATTGCAAAGAAAGGAATCTGAATTTGGTACTGCAAGCCAGGAGAGAATCTTATGTGTAGGAAGGATAGAGGAAGGATAGAGGTAGGCCCTAGTGGAGATATTATTCCTATTGTTTTTGTTCATCCCAGTAAATAACTTCTAAGCACTCCTACTTATTTTACAGACTACTGCTTTTGTAGGCCGTGTTCAGGTCTTACAACTGGGCAAACTGCTCAGAATAAATGCCTCCTGCTCTCACATAGTGGCCTAAGTATTAGGCAGAAATGAAAGAAAATCAATAAGTATTGAAGTTACTAAAGTTCAAGGAAAATTATAGCATAGCGATCATAAAAAAAAGTAAAAGATGGAAGAAGGAAAGGAGTGTTCAAGAATGAATAGCCATTGCCATCTTGAGCTCAGAAGAGCTGCGATTACCTACAGCATTGGTTCTCAACCTTCCTAATGCTATGACACTTTAATATCATTCCTCATGTTATCATGACCCCTGACCATAAAATTATTTTTGTTGTTACTCATAACTGTGATTTTGCTACTATTAAGAGTTGTAATGTAGATGTCTGAGTTATCTGATGGTCTTGTGTGACCCCTGTGAAAGGATTGTTCAACCTCAGAGGGTTGCAAAACACAGTTTGAGAACCACTGACTAACGGGAATTCTTTATAAGTTTGAGCCGACCAATATTTCTTTGTGGAAGGGTAAGAAGACAGACTAAGCAGCAGCTTATGAAGTAACACATGAGGCTCAATTGTTCCTGAGGATAAATAAGTGAGTAGCAATTGCTGGGGATGCAGAGAAAGACTATTTTTTGATGGTATAGCTATCCACAAATTGTTCATGCAGTTGTACATGCCCTTCATCCATGCTTCTGTAACTAATCAAACAAAACTCATTGATTTACCAAGCTAGATTGGTGGACTCTTTTCTTTGGTCTGTCCTGAGTGCACTGAGGGAAGTCGACATTTGTTCACATCTTCCCAGAAAATGGTAATGTAACAAGAACCAAAATGTAAAGCAATTATAGGTTATGAAGACATAACAATGTATTCCAGCATATATGATTAATTTTTTTCTTGTTTCTCTTCTGTTTCTGTTTTATCTTTTCTCTTTTGAGATTGATTCTTATATAAATCAATGTAAGAGTGAATTCTTGATTGTTGTGTTCACCCCTTAAGTGCTATGATTACATGTTTGTTCCTCTCTTACTAGTTTAATATTTTTCTTATTGAAGTCACTGAGTTTCTATATGTTCATTATTACCCTGGAAATAAATACAGCTTTGAGTCTCCTGACAATTTCCTCCTAACAAATGCTTTTTCATTGACATCTTAGCAGACAGTTCTGAAGCATAGGTTTAACCTGTTTGGGATAATATGAAGCTGTTCCTTGTGTGATGACTGATGTTATGCCTTAAGTTTAAATTACTGTGCTTAAAAGACCTATAAAACAAAAAATGCCTTTAACTAGTAAGCCCCACTTGCCCAAAGACAGATACCTTCCTGGAATGCTGGGGGCTGTTGTTCATTTACTATAACAAGCACTTTGTGTTTTTTCTTCTGTAAATAAGCTTGGTTGCTCCCACTGCACAGGGTGTGTGCTTGATCACACAGATAGGCAGGAGGTAGTATATAAGCAGGAAGTACGTCACAATGTATCCTTGTCCTCGACTGGACCAAAGTACTTAGACTGTGGGTTTTGCCTTTTATAAGCCCCTGACTAATTCTGCTATGCCGTACTCTGGGAATTCTGGGTATAGACCTGGCTGGTATACAAGGTCCTTCCTGGTCGGTATTTAATAAAGCTTTCTTCAAATCTGCCTCAAAAATTGTAGTAATGGTCTATTTCTTGCCTGGTGGTATTAACATAAGTACACACATGATGTTGTTAGTCACTGTTTTTCATATAAGATTCAAGCTGCTTATATGATTGACTACTCTGGAGTGGTCAGTAAGCATTTCTGTATGACAACAAGTTATGTTTCATCAGAACTATCTTCATGCATGTAAGGCATCCATCTCATTTATGAGGCATAATGGTCATCCCTTAAATCTCAATTTCCTTTATGACAAATTGATATTACCAAAGTTGTATAACCCACTGGCTCTATAGTTAATTCCTCCCCCAAAAGTGTATTTAATCATATTTAATTATTAAATCCTAATGTCTTTTTCAGTCTACTTCTACACAACAAAAATAATATTAGTTCTAAGATGTGTATGTAAACTACTCTTATAGTAATTCTTAACTCCATCATGATATATAGAATTATTTTCCAAAAATGAATAGTAAAATAAAAGCCAAAATATAAATATTTATATTTGTATTATTAATTGGATCTACCATTATATTTAAAAGCATTTAGATAACTTTTGTTAAATGAAATTGTTATATGATATGATATAAGTGCAACTTATCAATAGAATTAAAATTTTAGATTATTTAGACAATAAAAATTTATTTTCCATTTCAGCTAGTTATGAGTCATTTACCTCATTATTTTGAGCAGTGAAAAAGTCTACACTTCTGCTTAATTATAGGTTTTTGTTTAAAGCATTATTGGGCCACAAACTATTCTGTATGGATTATATTTAAAGCACAGACATCATTGTTAATGGTCCTGTGAAGGTTTGATGCCCCAGTGTATGGGAATGACAGGACAGGGAAGCAGGAGTGGATGGGTTGGTGATCAAGGGGACGTGGGATGGGATACTGGGTTTTCCGAGGGGAAACCAGGAATGGGGATAACATTTAAAATGTAAATAAAGAAAAGATCTAATTAAAAAACATAAAATTAAAATATATCATAGTTTTTTTTGTTTTTTTTGTTTTTTAGAAAAAAGTAAAGGTGAGATATCTTGCAATTAAACAATAAACTTTACTGATGTACAACCTTCAAAATTTGGTCAAATGACTTTTATAAATTTTGTTGAGAAGATCAATAGCTATAGACATGTACTTCCATGGTTGTTATTAAATCTATTCATCAAAATAAGAAAAATTAAAAGAAATGAAATAAAATTAGTATTTTCCAGTTAGAGTTTCTCCATCTTTTTGCTTTCTCCATTATAGTCAGAGGGCAATTACTGCAACTGAAGTTTTGGAAACAGATGGATGATTGCCTAGACTTTTCTCACACTGACAGCTTTGACAGAATAAGACGATAAATGGATGATGGCCAGGAAGAATGTACATGACGTTTCATACTTAAAATATGTACTAAATTTAAAATAGTATATCAGGCACTTTTAGGAAAAAGATACCTTTTAATAATAATAATAATAACAATAATAATAATAATAATAATCTTTTAAAATTGAAATACAATGATATTATTTCCTTCCTTTGCTATTATCTATCACCCTTCCTTCCTACCCTCCTTCTCCCAAGCTCTGCCTCTTCCTCCCAGCCTCCTTTCCACTCATAGTTATACATATTCAAAACAGACTACTTCTGGTACTCAGAATTCCTTAGTTGCCTGTGTTTCTTTGTCTAGGGTTGAGACCCCACCCCATGATTTTCCCCCTTCTACATTAGCATATCTATTGGTATTGTCCTTGGTCAGACCTGCTTTAAGTATTCATATTATTGAGGTACCTAGGTGAAGCTGCCCTGAGGGCAGATTTACTGATCCTCAATCTCTTCCAATTTTTTTCTGCCCTATCTCCTTCTATGATTCCTGAGCCTTACTGGCAGAAGTTATATTGTAGATTTACCGCTGGTGTTAAGTAACCCTCTATCAGTTGTTTCCTGTACTTTGAATGTATCTCCACTAGGGAACGAAGAAGTGGGTGTCCTGGTTTTGCTTTGGGTTGGAGTTTTAAAGCTGAAAATCCAGTTTGTCTTTGGCAAGGAAATCAGTCTGCCCACTGTTGACTGTGTTGACTGACTGATGGAACCTTGACTTGCTGTTATCTTCTAGGCAATAAGGCAATTATCCTTAGACTCGGTTTCTAAGGTAGTCAATTTGTTGGCAGTGGCTGGTTTAGCTCTTGTCTTACCAGATGTGTCTGCCATCAGGTAGAGTGGCTGTGCCAGTAAGATATATCTCTTTGTCTCTATCTATCCACCTACCTATTATCTACCATCTATCTATGTTGTTATAGCTGCAGTTCTAAGGGAAATAATTATATGGTAGTGTGGGGCAGTGGTGTGTTCAAGCAACCTGGGCCCAGTCGAGTAATAGGCTTAGAACCACGTAGCCCCAGTAGGCAATATTTATGCCTGCAAGGGACGGAAGGAGTTCGGGTATAACTCCTGAGACCTTGGCTTTCAGTCCCAGCCCCACACAATAGCCCTAGCAGGAGAGTTGTGTGATATTGGTCAGGCCCTCTTACATGCAAATAAAGACTCTCAGTCCAAACCAATGAGAGATAGCTGCTGTGGAAATCTGAATGACCCCCCAAACTGTATAAATATCCTATCTAGAGAAGTAAGAGCACCCGCAAAAGTTCTACTCCCTTGTCTGAGCCTTCTGTTCTAAGAGCTGTAACATTTGGGAAGAGGTCTGTTCTCCCGAAATGCAGCCTGAAGCTGTGCCACACTCCTCACTGGCTATTCAGCCTCTCGATGGCCCAGCCCGACCCGCCCGACCCGACTCAGTGCAGGGCAGTGCAGAGAAACAGAGTGACCTGGAAGACATGGCAGAGATGGTCCAGCCCGTGCACACTCACTTCTCTTCGCTAGGCTGTTGCCTAGCGAAGGTCGGACTGGAGAACTCTGTGGAAGGCCTCCGGCACACAGGCCCACGTGGTGGTTCAATCTTAACTACTTGAATAAGCCTGAGTCTAAAAATAATAATAATAATAATTTCAAATGAATTAAAATTGGCTTTCTCTTCAGAAAATATGTACTGATTGCAACTATGGCAAAGTTCATGCTCAGACTATTAGCTATTAATGCAGAGAAAATGCAATAATTCCTGTCTTAAGTGAAAATAGGTTCATACTATGCATGTATATATGTATGTATAAATAATGACATTAATAATGGTATTACAAACATTATCGAGACCCGAAAAAAAATATATTCAAGAGCGAGTCTTAAAAGCTATTGTAGACATTAGTACTGAAAACAGTTGTTCTAGACTTATTCAGTAAATGGAAATCATTGAAGAATTTTAGTAAAATAAAGAAATATTCTGATTTTTATCTTAGCAATGCTATTCTGGGTATATATACTCAGGATGGATTCATTAGCACAGCTATAAAGGTGAATGAAATCTGACCTGCCATTGGATAATTCGGTGGAAGCTTGGTGGAAGCACATGCTGTATGTCATAGCTAATGCGAATACAGCAATGCTCAGTTCTACGTACATTAAGCATTATGGACCATTTGGAAGGGTCTGAAATATATTTGTTAAAGAGAATGAAATTTTTGGCTTTCATCTTCATACAATCATATTCATTCCCTGAGCATCTTCATGGATGCTTCTTCTAGGATGTCTTGCCTTTCTTTTTTATTATTAGCCATTGTATTTATTTATTTGTTTGTTTACATTTCAAATTCTATCCCCCTTCCGGTTACTCCTCCATAAACCTGCAACCAAGTCCCCCCTGCTATGAGAGTGATTCTTCACCCACTCAACCATGCACTTGCCCTGATCCCATCATTATTTATATGTACTTATTCTCTAAAATGACTTTCTTTTCATTTTACATACAACCATGAAATGAGCAGATTGGTGAGAGATACCAGAACCCACAAATGCCTGGACTTTGCTATTAATAATATTGTAACAACTGGACTGCTTATGTTTTAGGGGAAAACACATCTTCCTTTGGCATTAAACCACATTTACTCAACAATATTGAGCACTACTACTTTAAAGTATAAAATGTGAATCATTGAAGCAATTAGATCACAACTCCCAAAGCTCATTAAAGTGTTAGAAAAACTAAACTAAGGACGTCTCAATTAAGTAAGTTTCTTTTTATTCAATTAAAAACATAAGCCCTGAAAAACAATAACCCTGAAATTAAATCCAGTGATAAATGCAGGCTTCTGAGCTAGGAATAATTTTTGAAAATAGCTAGACTAGAAGGACTTTGATATTTGGGTTCAGAGTTATATTATGTTGTACACTATTTAATTGGGAGACCCATGCATATCCTTAAAGAGTTTTAGCATTTCAATAATCTTAAGCTTGTATTCTGATATATAGCTTCTTTTTAGAATATGAAATGTACTTATTATTCTAATTATTGTAGAGATTGGGTAGCTTCAATTTTACATTTATTCTTTACTCTTTGTGTAAGCACATGCATGCATGCTTGTGTACCTGGGTGCAATGCCATGGATGTGGAGATCAGAGAAGAGTCTTTGGGAGTCAGTTCTCCCCATCATGTGGGTGCCCAAAATTGAACTCAGATATCAGGGCTTAATGGTAAGTATCTGGCTGGACCTATGGAATTGGCTCACCATCTCTGGATGAGAACTTTAAACTATCTATTCCCCATTTAATGATCTTTATCAAGAACTGTATTTGGCATTCAGCCAACATACAAACACATTCACTTCCATCATTTTGAACATGTAACTAACTATGACTTTACAGGAAAACACAGCACAAGTGAGGAACTTTACATTACAAGGGACAATTTTTTTCTCCACAGTATCATTTTTATCATATAACCTCTTGGCATCCTAAATCAATTTTATTAAAAAGTATGATCCGTGGTGATGATTTGAATGACAAGTGATACAATCAATAAAAATAAATAAATGGGAGGAATATTATCGAGATACTGTTCGTGTAATTTCTGGAGAGAATGAATTTGAAGTGTATGAAATTGCCACTATTGAAATTTTTACTCACAGAATCATAATTTCATGTGGCTCACATTAACAGAAAGTTCATTGACAGCAATATGAACCTGTGCTCCATGCACTGATGCTAATGTTTCCTTTTGTTCCTTTTCATTTGTTTATTGTATGTTTTGGGAATATGGACTAGAACTGTCCTTGTATCCTGAACTGGCTTCAAGCTTGAAGTTCTTCTGTTTACTAGAACTTTACATTTTTATCAATAGGATAAAGATTGCTATGTTGGGAACTATTCTGTCTTTCTTTATTTACATTTCAAATATTCTCCCCTTTCCTGGTTTCCCCTCTGAAATACCCCCTATTCCCTCCCCCTCCCCCTGCTTATCAACCCACCCCTCTCCCGCTTCCTGGCCCCGGCATTACCCTACACTTAACACAAGCTATAGTCATCTGAAAGGAGGGACCCTCAGTTGAGAAAATACTTCCATAAGAAGCATCTATAGGACAATTTCTCAACTAGTGATGGCACCATTGTAGATGGGGCCATCCCTAGGTTAGGGGTCCTGGGTTCTATAGAAAAGCATGCTGAGCAAGCCAGGAGGAACAAGCCAATAAGCAGCAACCCTGTGTGGTCTCTGCACCAGCTTCTGCCTCCAGTTTCCAGCCCTGCTTGAGTCCTATCCTGACTTCCTTTACTGATGAACAGGGATGTGGAAGCACAAGCAAACTAAATCCTTTTCTTTCTCAGTTGCCAATAGGAATAGTGTTTCATCATAGCAATAGAAACATTAACTATGAACTGGAACAGGTAAAGAACAATAAAATTTTTAAAGTGTGAGGTGCACTACATACTTTACCTGAAAGTGAGAGCATGTAGACTTATAAAAAAAATTGCCTCTTACCTCATCAAGAGGATTATTTATAATGGGAGAAAGGAATATTCTCATGCTTTAGGGAAATATAAATTTGCACATAACTTTAGAATGTGCAAACCTTAGAGATGATCAATATATTTTTTAGATCTTTATTTCACTAAGTTGAAAATAAAATTGGGTCTTTTTCCTGGAAAAAGAAAAATGTGAGTCTTTGTCAATGTTATCAAGAATACTTAAAGACAAACTATGTTAATAATCAGTAAGCTTATATATTTTTTATTTGTATATTTATCATATTTCACTTATTATATATTTAATTATTATATATTACATTTCTTAATTTATATATGCATTTATATTCCCTAA
>NW_022196896.1:60376311-60424093 GCF_008632895.1 Mastomys coucha | reverse complement strand
ATTTATATTTTATTCATTTATAGTTTATATTTTATATATTTAAGTTATTCCATCACTAATAGAAGAGAAAAAATTTGAACCATTTATTTTATATTTTTGTGTATTTAAAATAAACAACCTATAAAATAACAACAATGAAAACCTATTACTTTCCTTCCTCTCCTCTAGTCATCCTATAAAAAAGTATCATTTTTTTTACTATGTAATGATTATGATATGTGATACATTTCCTTTCTTCAAGGTAGTGAAGTACTATATTTTTTCTGTCCCATTGCTTTGTTAGTCAGACTATTAGGCAAATACAGCAACTAATGCTTATATCTGCTTTGCTACTAGCTAGATCCTTGGCTAAAAATTGTATCAAGACAGTATGCATAATGTTCACAGTCAGATTCACTCCCATCTCTTTCTTTCTCATGTAAGTACATGGACACACACGGACACACACACACACACACACACACACTGTTGAGTCCTTCATGGCTGCAGAAGGGAGGCCATGACACTGAAGCAGGGCCAGAAAGTGTGGCCTCCACAAGGGTTTCTGTAAGGCTTCTTTGTATGATAATGTACATATTTTACTTCATGTTTCTCCGAGAAATGTTCTTACTGCCAAGGTTAATGGCTCCATGATAATAGGAGCAGCATGATTCCAGGAATTGAGAATGTGTCTAATGTTCCTCAGCAAAATGTTAATGCTGTGACCTCCAGAACAGTCCTTAAGGCTGTGAGAAGGAACTCTGAAAACATGAGCTCAAGAATATATGATTTCGAGATTCTGAATAGCCAGAAGCTGGAAAGAACCCAGTTGTCCACCAACAGAGGAGTGGATACAGAAAATGCGGCACATTTACACAATGGAATACTACTCAGCTATTAAAAACAATGAGTTCATGAAATTTTTAAGCAAATGGATGGCTCTGGAGGATATCATCCTGAGTGGGATAACCCAGTCACAAAAGAACACACATGGTATGCACTCACTGATAAGTGGATATTAGCCCAGAAGCTCAGAATACCCAAGATACAACCCACAAACCACAAGAAACACAAGAAGAGGGAAGACCAAAGTGTGGATAATTCGATCCTTCTTAGAAGTACCCATGGAAGAGGTTAAAGAGACAAAGTACCCACGGAAGGAGTTACAGAGACAAAGTGTGAAGCAGAGACTGAAAGAATGACAATCCAGAGACTGCCCCACCTGGGGATCCACCCCATATACAATCACCAGACACAGACATTATTGTAGATACCAGCAAATGCTGTCTGACAGGAGCCTGATATAACTTTTTCCTGAGATGCTCTGGCAGTGCCTGATGAATATAGAAGTGGATGCTGACAGCCATTCATTGGACTGAGCACAGGGTCCCCAATGAAGGAGCTAGAGAAAGGACCCAAGGAGCTGAAGAGGTTTGCAACCCCCTAGGAGGAACAACAATATGAACTAACCAGTACCCCCAGAGCTCTCAGGGACTAAACCACTGACCAAAGAGTATACATGGATGGACTCATGGTTCCAGCTATATATGTAGTAGAGGATGGCCTTGTCAGTCATAGATGGGAGGAGAGGCCTTTGGTCCAGTGAAGGCTCTATGCCTAAGATAGGGTAATGCCAAGGCTAGTAAGTAGGAGAGGGTGGGTTGGTGAGCAGGGGGACAAGGGAGGAAATAGGGGGTATTTTGGAAGGGAAACCAGGAAAGAGGAGAACATTTGAAACGTTTTATTAGAATGTATCTAATAAAAAAGAATTAGAAAAAGGATATATAATTTCTCGACTATGCAAAATAAAAGGATGCAATATGAATTGTATGAAGGCTTTAATGGACCCAAAAGACACAGTGGCAGCTGCACTGATGACTCAATATTGTGAAAGGAATAGTCAAAAACAAGGCTCATTGTTCAAGTGAAGAGGCATCAGGAGGTAAAGGAGTAGAGATCTCTGGGTGGGATCCCACTTAGCTAAGCTTACTGTTTGTGTTTACATAGGTAGGGCAGATCTCTGAGTTCATTTGGTGTGTTTAAAAAATATACTTCCTCTCTTTTTGTAAGCATAAAGGGGTTAAGGTCATAAAATGCTGATTTGTATGATAATCAAAAGGCAATCTGTGGTAAATGACTAAATATATATATAACAAAAAGACTGGGCTTTGGTCTGACACAGAGAGAGCTACTTAGAGAGAACTGCTTGGAGAGCTAACATAGTTCTTTTAGAATTCTTGTAGCAAGTTTTCTGGCTTTGGTCAGAAAACCAAAGAACATCTAAGAGAGCTAACACAACTCTGTTAAGATTTTGTCTACAAGGGAACCCACATTCAGAGAGCTATTATAGTTCTTTTGGAATTTTTCTAGCAGTGTTTCACACTTTGTTCAGAAGACCCATGAGCCACTTAGAGAGCTGTCTAGAGAGCTATCTCAAGCAGACCACAGAGCTGTCAGCTTGCACCCATCATTGACTTTGAGTCTATTCTTTTGCTGCTCCCCAACACCCCTTCCTCAGGACCTCCAACCAAGCTGAGACTACTTCTTGGCAACTGACTTCTGATCTCATATAATAATTACTAAGTTTCACTTTGTGACAGAAATAGGTGTATACACAGGCAGCTTTTAAATAGCATTCATTTACTTAGTTCTTATAAGGGTATGTGAGAGACATTGTGAAGAAAGAGGCACCAAGTATGATAAAGATGAAGATTTTTAAAAACAAGAACCTGTTATTCTTAATTAAGATGTGTTGAAAATTATTCTATTGCTTCAACATATTGGATCCTGTAGGTCCCCTATGAAGCAGTTATTTCATGGTTCATGGTCTTATTTTCTCTATATATTTTATTTAACAATAATTTAAAATTAAAATCATATAGAATCATTACTAAATATTATAAAATACTTTTTAAGAATTAAAATCGTGCCAGGCAGTGGTGGCACACACCTTTAATCCCAGCACTTGGGAGGCAGAAGCAGGTGGATTTCTGAGTTTGTGGTCAGCCTGGTCTACAGAGTGAGTTCTAGGACAGCCAGGACTATACAGAGAAACCCTGTCTTGAAAAAAAAATAAACAAACAAAACAAAAATAAAAAAGAATTAAAATCACACATAATCCTATAAAGAATTTTCTAGAAAGTAGGCAGAACAACTGGTAGATAGATTTCACATGTAAGGAATTTGGAGCAGAGAGAATTTACATCATAATAACTAAATTGTTATAAACACAGTGAAGGTCCAGAACTGGAATAGTAACTAAGTGGGTAGTCTTTCAAATAGACAGTTTTCTGGGTTCAAGTCTTAAATATAGAAGCAAATATCCTGGCTTTAATTCTGTTTCTGACTCTCAGTATGCCTTAGCAAACACACATACAGGTTGACAGACAGACAGACAGAGATAGACATTCATATACAATGGCAGACATAGTCACTTTCACAAGCACATGACTCTAAACATGCACATATAAATGCTAGGTTATGTTATTATGTTAGGAATGCATACTTTGTAGCAGAATTGCTTAACATTTAATAAATTATTATAGTATGATTTCCTCCCACAATACAAAACTAGTGTTTAGAAGAGATTTTATTACTTTTTATATGAATTTCTTTTAATATAGTTGCTCAGAATCTTACGTTTAAAGTTATGGGTCTAACAGCATCTGAAATAAAAGTTTTTACATAGTCTTAATTGTGCCTCTATCCACTTTGCTTTTGTGTAGAGCAATGTGCAGCTGGAAGCTGGACAAGATGGTAGCATTCAGAGGGCTACTGCTGGAAGCCAGTGGGGTTGAAAATACATAACAGTTTATTTTACCCAGTTATTTTTCTTAGACATTTAGTTTGTTTTCAGCACTTGACTGTTAACAAATACTGCTGTAATGAACATCTGTGCACATGAGTCTTTGACCTCATCTATCTGCCTGCATATTTCTAGAAATAAATTTAATTGCCAGGAGATGCCCATCTCTATCTAGTATGAAATTAGTTATGATTTTCACCATGATTACAGTTTTTAATCTTCTTGTAATTCTGCAGAATCACACATGACAGACACTATTTCAGACCGTAAATAATTTATAGTCTTAAGACTTCTAGTTTTTCATTACAGATGAAAACCTTGGACTAACTCTCCTTATGTAGATTGCAGCCAATGCAGCAGATATGACAGTGACTGTTGCCTCCAATAGAGCTGTACAGACGAGGCCTGCTAATAGTCAGTTCTAGCCTATGGAAGGGCCAGCTGACCTTAATTCTTTTTGCTAAGCTATGAGCTACTAATGGATACTGGGACAAGGGTCAGACATTGTCTTTAGTTTTGGGCCAAATAAGGAACCTAACAGGTGGCAAAGGACAGGTCCAAACCCATGATCACACAGACAGCAATGAATGAGCTCAGAAGACAGATCACAAAACAAAACCAAAAGACATGAATGTAGGAAAAGTATTATGAGAGGCTGATAAAGATCAGAGAGATCTGAGAGCAATGGAGACAGTAATCAGGATGTAATATATATATATATATATATATTAAATTATCAAAGAACAGATGAAATGAAAGGGTAAACATACAATACAATTTTTAATTAGTTACTCAATGTAGGTCTCTCAGCTTCAAAAGAAATGGCAAAAAAAAAAAAATCATCATCATATCATTTATGGGTGCACAATTTAACAAGCACTTAGAGACAACCTGGGTCCAATAATCAGATGTGTTCTCATATGGCCTAGAAAGGTTTAAGGTTTATTGCAATAAATTCTAAGAGGCCATGGAGGATCTAGTTAGTATTGCCCCAGTGTGCTGGCTTGTTTTATATGTCAACTTGATACAAGCTTGTCATCAGTGAGGAAGGATCTTCAGTTGAGGAAATGTCTCCATGAGATCCAGCTG
Source organism: Mastomys coucha (assembly GCF_008632895.1). NCBI lineage: Eukaryota > Metazoa > Chordata > Mammalia > Rodentia > Muridae > Mastomys > Mastomys coucha. Next base: position 60,419,220 of record NW_022196896.1, on the reverse strand, counting down.
TAAGGCATGTTCTCAATGATCAATGAGGTAGGGCTTAACCCATGGTGAGTGGTGTCATTCCTGGGTCCTGGTTCTATAAGAAAGTAGGCTGAGCAAGACAGGAGGAGCAAGTCAGTAAGCAGCATCTCTCCATGGCCACTACATCAGCTCCCGCCTCCAGATTGTGGCCCTGATTGAGTTCCTGTTCTGACTTCCCTCTGTGATGGACTGGAAGTATAAAGCCTAAATAAACTTTGTCCACCCCCACTTCCCCCCACAAATCTTATTAATCACTTCTTTCTTCCTTTAATTAAATTCTTGCCACTTTTCTCTTCCAACTTGTCAATTGTTCTGGACCATGATAAATCCAAAGCACTCATAATTCTTCAAAAAGTTCTAGGTCCTAAACTGTGTTATGACTCAATACTAATGAGAAATTTCCTATTTCTTATTTTATTCTACACAGATTCCTTTGAGAAAGATTTTTTTGTCTGCTCCAGGAATTAAAGTCCTTGCTACTTTTCTATGTAAGATTTTCGAAGCACACTGGAATTTTAACTATTATGTTTACAGTGAGGTCTGCTCAGTTCACCAAACCTAAATAATAAGTCTGTATACTAAACCATGTGACTACACAATTACTCTGTGGATAGCTCTGAATTTTAATACACAGGCACATACAGCATAACACGGTCTACCACTGTAAGGGGCATGCTAAAATATTAGTGCAATCCTACTAATGCATTTATTATAAATAATTTTGATCTCATGTTAGGTAATAAAGGACCATTTACAGATAATGGTAAAATAAATGTTCTAAAGTTCTTATGAAATAAAATTTTCTACTGAACATTGCCGTATGAAATATTGAATTGCTTCCTACTCTGACTTATATTGTCTATGGCTAAAACAGGAACATTGAGAAACATAAATTACTGAAGGTTCCTACTATACTATCAGTTAGGAGGGGCTTCACTTCTGATGGGAACAGGATGGATGCCATTTTAAAGTAATTATTTTCACAGCATCATTGTATCTTAATGAGAAGAAGAATGAATTTCTATTTGTTGCCAGCTGGAGCTCAAATGTAGCATTATTTAATTATGCAAAATACTAGTCTGAAAATTTGTTAGTACACATTTCACATTTAATTGAGAGCAATTTATGTAATCTTTCACACAGACTTTGAGTTGGATTTGTAAAAGATACGTGTTTAGTTAAGTAAAACTATGGTTTTTTTTTGTAATTTCAAACAAGCTAATGTTATTTAAAATGAAAATGCTCAGTTTTCTTTCATTTTAAAAATATTTGAAATTAAAATATAATTACATCATTTTTCCTGTTCCCTTTTCTTCCTACAATCTGTGTCATCTTCTACCACTCTTGCTCTTATTATAACACACCACACACACACACACACACACACACACACATGCACACACACACATACATATATGCACAGAGGCACACATATGTACACACACAGACATATACACACACACATACATATATACATACCAGACACACGGACACATACCTAGGCCACATACAGAGAGAGAGAAAGAGATAGAGAGAGAGAGAGACAGAGAGAGACAGAGACAGAGACAGAGACAGAGGGGGGAGAGCACTCATAAATACATAAAATATAAGCTACTTAGTTGGTATAATGTTACAGACATGTATGTTTTCCATGCTGACCATTTGTATTGGATAACCAACTAATGTGCTCCTCTGTGAAGAAGGCTATTTGTCCAGAGCTCAGCATTCCTTTGGTGGGTAGAGTTGAGACCTTGTGAGAATCCTCATTTTATTGATAGCATGCCCTTTAGTTGTTCTTCTTCAAGTCTTGTTTAGGAAGCATTTGGTTGTAATTATTCGTGAGTTCCACTTCCCTGACATTTCTAGGACATCCACTCTAGTACTAGACATCATGTTCCCATGGTTCTTACTCTATTTCACACTCTTCTCCCACGATGTCCCTGAGTCTTAGGTACATGAATTGAGTTGCAGATGGATTAGTTGGGACTGACTTCTGGATAATAATTTTCAGTTACAAGTTTCACTGAGGCTGAACTGGCTTTAACTTATGCAGAATATTCAGCTGTGAGGATGAGGAAGAGTTCTGAATCTCTATATCATGATGCTCAAAATAAGCATGCACAATTTGTATTCCTTGAACACATTTTCATATGGGCATACCATAATGCAGTTAGCAATGATGATATGTAAATGTCACATGGGGAAGATATGTAAATGTCACATGGGGGATGTTTCATGGTTTCATGTTTCTGAACTCGGATTCTTAGAACTCGGATAATTATTAAGCACTCTGACACTTGAGCATTTTCTTAAACTCTGTTTCTTAGTTCTCTCATCTGTAAGATTTTGAAGATGATAGTAGGTATCTTTAAATTTTTATAAAACAGTGTGTGTGTGTGTGTGTGTGTGTGTGGTATTTTATATGCTTCAAAATATGAATGGCGTATTAGAAGCATCTTACAGACAACTGACATCCAGCCATTAGTAAAGGTTTTCGGGAACACAATCAATGCATAGGAGTGTGTGGATATTAGCAACTAGCTAAAATAAGCTGAAAAAAAAAAAAACAAATCTTGAGCATTCAAGATGGAAAAGAGGAGGAGCAGAAAAGATTGTACAACCACAAAGTAGGTGATATTGGTAAAACAAAAGGAAACAAAAACTGGCAGAAAAGGCAAAGTCAAATTATATAAAATAAACAAGAAAGTATAAACAAATTTAAAAGATAAATATATTGTAAGCATACCAATATCTAAGGGTTAAAACTATAACATTAGTGTTCTAAAATAAACAACATTTATTTCCAAGCCTTTTCAATATAGCATTAGCCAAAAGAAAACTTAAACTGTTTTAAGACTTGATTAGTATTTGTTGCAGATTTTTCATAACATACAATTCTAAAGCTTTAGGCTGTTCTTACAGAAACATGGCTCAGTTTTCATGATTATGCTATTCCTAAATATCTTATGGCCAGGATAATAATTTTCAAGTTGGAGCTTGGTTAGCAAAAAGGACTTAGTTTAAGATGCATGAATATGTGTAAGTAGAAGATACATGTTTATGCATATAACTAGAAGATTATATATGAGTATGTAACTAGAAGATGTGTCTGTGTCTGTGTGTGTATGTGTGTATAACTAAAAGATGCATGTATATGTATGTGTAAGTAGAAGATGCATGTGTATGTATATAACTAGAAGATTATATGTATGTATGTAACTAGGAAATGTGTGCCTCTGTGTGTAAGTAGAAGATGCATGTGTATGTATATAATTAGAAGATTATATGTGTGTATGTAACTAGAAGACATGTGTGTGTCTGTGTATGTGTGTGTAACTAGAAGATGAATGTGTACTATATGATTATAAAATGCATATATATATATATATAACTAGAAGATGCATGTGTATGTATATAACTAGAAGCTACATGTGTGTGTCTGTGTGTATAACTGGAAGATGTATGTATATGTATCTAACTAGAAAATGCATGTGTATGTATGTATAAATATAAGATGCATGTATATGTATGAAAATAGAAGAAATGTGTGTGTAATAGAAGATACATACATACTGAATATAACTAGGAGAAGTGTGTGTGTGTGTGTGTGTAATTAGAAAATGGTCCCCCTGGGAACCTACATGAGTACACTCTTCTCCCTCAGTCCTCATAAAACTCTACTATACTGCATTGTCTATCACTGAAACTCATTTTCTTCACATGTTTGTCTGTCCACTACTCTTAAACTCTTAAACAGCAACAGAAGTTATTTTAGACATTGGATACCCTTTCTCGTTTTCTCTGGATATCACATTGTCTTAATAAAAATAAGGACTGAAGAACAAAGTGGGAAGGAAACCACGGATGATCTTAAAAACACCATCCATTTGAATCAAGTAGATTACAATGAGAAAGCAAGAAATGAGGGGAAATTTGTTTTCAAACTGTGGACAGGGCTAAATTTAAAAATAAAAAGTGTATGGCTAGCTAAATGGTTCAGTAACTATATATCTTTATAAAACAAAATGATAGTATTGATTAAGGGTCATGAATTACAGAATCTCCTGGGCCTATTATAAAGCTCAGTAAAATTTCTCAGATATATTTTCCAAAGATAGAATACATATATTTACCTACTTATGTTGAGCTGGATGCTACTGAATTATTTCAAGCATATAACCCCTTATAAAAACAGTGACATTTTGAATCTGAAAGGTTAGAGATTGACCTGACCAAAATGATGCATGCACTTTCTATTAAAGGGTACATTTTAAAAGATTTTTTTTTTTTTACGAGCAATAAAATAAATCTCTTTAAACTTAAAATGTAGGGATGAGTTCCTCATTGGGCAGGCACCAGGCTGCTTTTGTTTTACTCTTTACTTATTCAGAAGTATTTGCCCTATAGTTTCATCAAGAATTCTAATCCATTAGGTTTGAGAGATGTTTAAGCGTGTGCACTTTAAGCCACAGTTTCTGGGGGGAATTAATCACTGCTCTCACAATATGCCTTACTTAGGGCTTTCTGGGAACAACAGCATAGAAAGACAACAGAAGACTGAACCAGCAGAATGATTATTCAACTGTAGTTCACCTGAAAAATCTCCTTGCCTCCGTTTCCACCGGATCCTCAAAATAACTCCGACTTGAGGAAAGATGGCAAACAATAAGTTATAGAGAAAGAAAGATTACTCTGTCTTTTAACCAGTCCTAGTGGCAGGTTCATTTTTTTGACTTTTAAAGCAAACCACCACATGGTCTTAGGACTAACCATCTATCCAGCTGCCATCGCCAGATGCAGTGGCTAATATTTCACTTTGGATATTTTTCATTTGTGCTGAGAAGCAATCATGCTCAGTAATTTACCGTTCAAGCGTGATTCATCAGCCTTTGCCATCCAGCATAAATAACTTTAATTTGTTTTTTCCCTGCTGTATTGTGAGAGATCCTGTGTAAACACCAGCATCCATTTAGGAAGTGTTTCACCTGACATGGCCCCAAAATTTTAGAGTCCAGAATTGAAATGCTCCTTCAACAGCTGCAGGATTATCCACACTTCCCCACATTTTTAGATCATGTTATCATCTTATTTTATATATAGCTATTGATTTGATAATCATTTTTATATACATTATCATGAAGAATAGTTAAATACAACCCTGTTATTTTGGTGATATATACTGGCCTCTTTTTTAAGTTATTTTTTGACCTTAAAGACAGCCACCTCCTCCTCCTTCTCCTCCTCTTATTTCTTCTCTTCCTCCTTCTCCTTCTCCTCCTTCTTTTCCTCCTCCTCCTCCTCCTTCTCTTCTTTCTCCTTATAAAGATGATTTCTATTTTTCTTTTCCTTTTGTTGAAAATATATGTTTTTCAATCACATTCTAAATCCTGATTATGGTTTTCCCTCCCTCTACTCCTCCACACTCCTCCCATATCCCCTCCCACCACCTTTCTGTCTCTCAAAAAGCAAAGTCAAAAGTAAACAAGCAAACAAAAAATTCCCAAACAAACAGAAAAAAAAAAATAACCACCTGCCGAATCTCGTAAAAACAACTAGAATAAACTTGAACACTGTAATGTTATCACTTTCTTTCATAATACTTCATCTTGTCTCCTACTTTCTTTGGACTGCATTTTTCCTCTTAGTTCTGAAAACACTTGTTTGAGAAATTGCATCTTAGCTAATTTTCTTTACTAATACATGATGTTTAAAGTAATTAAAACCCTAAATTTCACTCTGCAGCATTTCTTTGTGACTGGGTCGTCCATATTTTCCAGTATTTTGGAAACATTTCCTCCTTCAGGCCCTAGTCATAGAAACTAGGTTTTGTATAATTTTGCAGATCAAATACATTCAGCTGAGGAAACTATGTTCAGAAGCGTGCAAGATTTACTTCCTTTGGACTCCCCATGAAATAAAATTGGGAATGATTTCTTGTGCATGGAAGTTATGTGGATCTGAGTACTTACTGTTTATAATTGTTAGGAGTAATTGCTGTGTACAGTCATGTAGAAGATTTCCTCACCATCAAGTTTGTCTATGTCTTCAACAGTACAATTTTTTTTCTTGTTGTTTTTGTTTCTTCTTTTTTTCTTTTTCCTTCTATTTATTCTAGAGTTCTCCTTAAATACTAATAGAGCAAAATATATTATTTTTAAATGTTCTGACCAATGTTCTTCCTTTCCGTATAGCATTACATGAATAGCTACTCTAATACTTGATATGCACTGAGTTTTCTGCTTCTGCTTTCATTTTTATTTGCCTTTTGTGGACCATGAGTAGTTTTTTCTCCCTAAATCTGTAGAATTGCATTTCTTACTTCAGTCTTCATTCTCCATAACATGGAAAATTACACTTTACAATTTGTATTCATTCAACTCTCCAAATTATTAAATTCTTAATTAGTGATGATTCCCATACTTATGAAAGTGTAAAGTTACAAATAGTGCATGCTTTTTGTAAAATCACACATATGACTATTTTAATCACAACCTTTCCTCTGTTACATATACTGTAGATTTCAATGCACATATATGTTTAGACAATTTTAATTTGTGTAAGATACAACTATTCCATCTTAAATAGTCAGGTTTTCTGTTTTTAGTGATTACATTAATCCTGTTATTCATTCTTGAAATTCATCATTTCTATCTGAATTCTACTTATTACTTCAAAATTGTATTAATGGTTGTTATATCAATTTTTGAAAAATAAAAATTATATTAAATATTAATCTTAAATTTTAGAGTTAATGCAGGCACTCTACATGTATAATTTGAACTTTGGTACATTGATATTATTTACATCACTATAGTCTATTGTTGTTGATAAAGAGTCAAAATGACTATTTAAAGTAGATGTTGAGGTCTACTCCTTTTAATATAACTGCAGCCATTTTGCACTCAGTTTCCATTATGCTTTTAAGGCAAAATTAATTTCAGGTTCTCAGACTCCACTCTCCATATGTAGTTATCAATAGCTGATACTTAAGAATGCTACTAATAAGCCAAAATTTTTTCGCTGAGTTATTTATGCTCTCTTATCTCAATGTTCTGAAATTCCCCTGTTCACCACCTGTTTTACCTCACTCAGAGCCAATCACCTTAAAGATAATACTCTATCTAGCAAGCCCAAAGGTTGTACTGCTCCCTTCTTGCCTTTTAAACTTTTTAACCTGCTTTGTTTTTGTTTTTGTTTTGTTTTGTTTTTTTATTTTGTGTTTTTGTTTTTGTTTTTGTTTTTTCAAAGCCTGCTCTTAGGACAGATAGGTACCACAATTAGGACCCCGAGTCCTTTTGTGTGGTCTTGAGTGTTCAGTTTGGAAGTGTGCATTGAACAAACCACTCTTTCTTCATTGAGACCGATGTTTGTATGGTTTGTGTGGCAATTCCTGAACCCCAACAACAGAAAATGCAAAACCAGAAATCCTTAAAATCATCTCCCCTGAAATTTAAAATCTTGGGTTTGGAAACTCTCTAATATCCAAGTGAAACTAAGTTCATTCCTTTCTATGGTTACATTTCTGTTCATCCATGACTGGGTTATACCATTTTCATTGCTGAAAAGAGACACTATGACCAAAAGCAACACTTATAGGGGACAACATTTAATTGGGGCTCAGTCCACTATTATTATGGCAAGAATCATAACAGTATCCAGGTAGACACAGCCCTGGAGAAGGAGCCAAGATTGCTACCTCTTGACCCAAAGGCAGTCAGGAAAAGATTGACAGTCTTCCAGGCAACTTGGAGGAGGAACTCAAAGCCTATCCTCACTGTAACAAACTTCCTCCAACAAGGCCACTCCTACTCAAATGAGGCCACAACTCCAAAGAGCACTACTCCCTGGGCCAAGCATACCTACCTTTAACTTGAACTGCAGATGATCCTTGTACTGTCTGTTCCAGGAAAAGACAACCATGGTTTTTGGTTCAGGGAGTTGTTTTGACCACCTGGATATGCTTACATTCTGGTTCTGTAGCACTGCTTATTTGCCTGCCAAATTCTCCATTTGCAAACCCTCTCTACTCCTAACTTATGAAATTCTCATCTTCCCCATGTCCAATGTTGATCTCTAGAGACCTGTAGGCCTTAGAATGAGACAGCCTTTGTAAACAAATAATGTTTGCTCCAATTTTGCCACTTGGGTCAGCGGTCTTTCAGTCTTGTCTGGTAGATCTTGCAGCATTTACAAATCATGAAAGAATCTCATATAGAACATGTGGTAGCTTGATTGAATGCTTTGCCTTCTGGTGGTAGTGCCATTTTGGCAGATTTAGGAGGTGCCTACTTGCTGGAGGATGTTTGCCAGCGAGGGTGGGCTTTGAGAGTTTAAAACCTTTCGCCATTCTCAGTTTGCTCTCTGCTTCCTGCTTGTGGAGTTTAAACTGTGAGACTCCAAATTTTGTTTGAGCTTCCACGCCTGCTGCTCGCTGACACTACTCCTTCATCATGGAAAATAAGCATGTGGAACAGTGAGCTCAATTCACTTCTTTCTTCTATATGTTGCCTTGGTCATAAGGATTTTTCACAGCAACAGAAAAGTAATGAATACAGAACACTTTGAATAAAGAAATATAATATGTACCTGGATACCAACTCAATATTAGAAATATGTCAATTCTCTAAATTAATTTGTTAACACAATGTAATTTTAATTGAAATTATAATAGGCATATGATTTTTGTACATGTGTATTACATCCCAAAATTCACATGCAAATTCAAGAAGCACCAAGAAAACAATACAGTGTTAATATCAGTAATGTGGGTTTCCTCTATACCTAACTAAGGAACAAACACAACTAATCACAGATTTGGTGATGGATATTTTATTGTTGTCTTTATTTGGGAATGAACAAAAGAGAGGTTCATAGTGAAAGAACTTAGGAATAGATGTAAATAATTGACCAGCATGCTGATGCCTATATGCTAACTTGGTATGTTACAGTAGATATAAATGCTGAATTTAATAGCAGTTCAGAGAAAAGGCTTATGTAGAAAAAAGGACTTTGAAATCAGTCTCATACTCATTATAAAGGTTTCAAATAAATATCAAAATTTAAAGATATGAAATCTGGGGCTATCAATTTCGATCACAGGTTAGGAATGCAGAGGACTGCTCTTTCAGAGGACATCTGATTAGATACCAATATCTAGGTAGCAGAACACAATTGCCTAGATCTCTTTTGGAGGGGGAATCCTACACTCTGATCTGGCATCCACAGGTCCCTCACACATGCATACATATAAATATTAGTTAAACTAAAAGTCTTTTAGAATGTTAAATATCAAAATATTAAAGAATACAGAGCAATGTATGTTCATGAGAACATAAAATCAGGCATTTCAAATAAGATGTGTTCAAATTATTAAGAAACATTTTTATGAATATATGATGTAGTGAAAGTATGAATATGTAAGCAGGAACTTATCTACTAAATAAACAAATGACGTTTAAGGGAGTGGTAGTCAGCTGATCATAATAGAAATGTAGAAAGTCATATTGTATTATTTTTTCAAAATGCGTTGAATAAATCAAATGAGTTAATGTGTCTGCTGAGGGCATGGAACTGTGACACTGACTTTTGCATATCATTCACTATATTAAATATTAAAATATTATTTTTAAAAATAGAATCTAAAATACAAACCTTCTTGTAGAAATTGTATCAAACACCACAATCTAATTAAAAAAATGCTATAAAGGGGGCACAAAATCAAAATGGCATAAACTTTGTATGGTATGAGAGCCCTGAGCATGAAATAAACCCATACACCTATGGACACTTGACCACTGGCAGAGAAACCAAAACCATACAATGGAAAAAAAAGCATCTTCAACAAATGATGCTTGTCTAACTGGCAATCTGTATGTAGAAGAATGCAAATTGATCCATATTTATGATTTTGTACAAAGATCAAGTCCAACTTGACTCCACATAAAATCAGATACACTGATTCTAATAGGAGAGAAATTGGGAAATAGCCACAAACACATTGGCACAGAGGAAAATTTCCTTAACAGATCACTCATGCCTCAGGCTCTAAGATCAACAATTGACAAATGGGACCTCATGAAACTGAAAAACTTCTGTGAGGCAAAGAACATTGTTACTAAGACAAAATTGGAACCTATAGATTGAGAACAGATCTTCACTAACCCTATATCCCATAGAGGGCTAATATTCAAAATATATAAAGAAGTCAAGCAGTTAGACCCTATAAACTTAAGTAACCCAGTTTTAAAAATGGGGTATAGAATTAAACAGAATTCTCAACAGAGGAATTGTGAATGGGCGAGCAGTACTTGAAATGTTCAACAACCTTAGTCATCAGGGAAATGCAAATCAAAAAGACCCTGAGATGCCACCTTACACCAATGTGAATGGCTAAGATAAACTCAAGTGACAGCATATAGTGGCAAGGATGTGGAGAAAGAGGAACACTCCTCTATTGCTGGTGGGATTGCAAACTGGTACAACTTCTCTGGAAATCAATCTTGCAGTTCTTCAGAAATTGGAAATAGTTCTATATGAAGATCCAGGTATTGTAGGGCTGTGTCTGTTCAGGCAACCTAGGCCCAGTCAAGTAATGTGTCTGAACCCCGGTGACCCAGTTGGCAATATCTTTGCCTGCAAGAGGCAGAAGGTGTTCGACCAGAACTCCTGAGTCTTTGGCCCCTGTTTCAATCACAACCTCTCACAGATGCCCCCATAGGAGATGTGTGCTCTATCGGGTAGACAATGCCCCAAGCTCCCAGCATTGTAGCTGGACCCTAATCCCAGTCATCTGACCACAGCCAGGCATGCCTCGCCCCACAGACAGATAGCCACACCTTTCACAGTATAAGGGGCGGTTTGACCTCTCCTCTCTCTCTCTTGCTCTTTGTCTCTTCTCTTGCTCTCTTTCCTATCTTGCCCTGTGTTTCCTATTTTCTTTCTCTCTCTCTTGCTCTTTGTTCTCTTTCTTGCTTTCCTGTCTTGCTCTCTTGCTTTCTTCCTCTTCCTCTCTCTCTCTCTCTCCTTCTCTTCTCCTCTCCTTCCTCTCCTTTCTTTCTCTCTACATGACCAGCCTATTTTCTCTTTCCTATAATAAAATATCTCACTTATGCATTGCCTACTTTTTAACTAACACACCGTGCAGCCACAGGCCTCAGTAGCAGAGAGCTCCAGCCATCGGCAGCAGGAGAGAGACCCGGGCCCCACAAGGTATACTACTACTGGGCATATAGCCAAAAGATGCTCCACCATATCACAACAACACATGTTCTACTATGTTCATAGCAGCCTTATTTTAATAACCAGAAGCTGGAAACAATGCACATGTTTCTCAAGGGAAGAAGAGATACAGAACATGTGGTTCATTTGCACAATAGAATACTACTCAGCTATTAAAAACAAGGGCATCATGAATATTGCAGGCAAATGGATAGAGCTAGAAAATATCCTGAGTGAAGTAACTGAGACTCAGAAGGACATGCACGGTACTCACTGATAAGTGGATATTAGCCATAAAATAGAGCATATATCTGATACAACCCACAGACGACAGAAAGAAGTTAAACAAGAAGTAAGGCCCAAGTAAAGCTGTTTCAGTCATAGTCAGAAGGAGATAGAGATGGATTGGTCCCTATGAGTTCAATGTCAGCCTGATGTGACATAGTGACAAGAGGTGGTGCTCTCTGAAAAGTGTTTTTTTCAAAGGCAGTTCTTACCATTAACAGAGTTGTAATTAATTTTGCCTTTTAAAAATATATTTATTGGAAATTAGATATATATGTATGTCTAGGTCGGGTATAAGTATAATTGAGTGCAGGTCCCCACAGAGATCAGAAGAGAGTATCACATACTCTGGAGTGAGTGTTACAGATCATTCTGAAACATGATATAGGTTCTGGAAACTGATCTGGGTCATCTGCAAGAGCATCAAGACCTCTTAAACATCTCCCTAATCCTAATACAAAGAACTCTGATAGGGTAGTTGTAAATGTTCCTTTCTATAGTTTTGTTTTGAGTCCCCAGATGCCTTGCTGCCACAACCCTCTTACCTGCATGCGAGCACACTTTGAGTTATGTTTTCACTTTCACAACAACTGCTTACCCGTGGTGACACAGAATAATAAAACAAAAGCAACATTCACAGTTACTCTGTGTTTTATTAATGTTATTCATTTACCTGTCATACATATTATCTCACATCAATTTGCTTTGATTATATAATTCTGGGGCTTTAGACATTCTTACATTGTCTTTAAAGTGTCTCAATGCTCTATAAATAATATGGGAGCCAGAAGATGCTAAGAGAGTTAAAACACTTCAAAAGGGTTGTCTTGTTAATCTTGGTTAGAAGAAAGGTGGGAAAGAGGGAGTGAGAGCTCTTTAGGGCATGGGACAACACTTAGGTTAAATATTAACACATGAATAGTGTTTGAGACAGTAGAAAAATGGTTTATATCTGCTCCATGTTTCTATATTCAAACTGAAGTCCATTCAGATTATTTTTGACATAGAAAGCCTACGAGTGATCAGCCTTTTGGCTGGTAGAGAACGTTTGTCACTCACTCATTGTCCCTCCTCTTCCTGTGGTGATAACATGAGGTAAACAAACCAGTGGTGACAGCAACATGCAGGAACATGGAGTTCCTCTTCCCCAAGGAATACACCACAGTGACTATGGGGTTTTATGTGCTTCATACAGTTTCATCCTCATCAAAGACACTGTTTTGGTTTAAATCTGAAGTATTCTCACAGTCTCCAGGGTTAAATGATTTTTTTTTTTTTTTTTTTACGCAGCTGCAAGAATGTATTTAGAAGGTCGTGGAATCTTTGGGAAGTAGGGCCTAGCTGGGAAAAACAGTCTATTTCTTGACATGTCATGTGATTTCTACATCACTTCTGCATGGTTACAAATAAAGGCAAAATTTTGTCACCAGCATATGAACTAAAGTTCCCTGAGACCATGAGCCAAAATGTGTTTTTCTTCCTTAATCTGTTCTGCAACGTAATCTTTGACAATAATGCAGGAATACTTATTAACATGTGTGTAATTTCTTAACAATCTCTAATGTTCCAACTCACTAGCAAGCACACAACTTCTTTGAGTTTTTCAACCAAATATCAATCTAGCCACTGAAATAACAGCTTTTGTACATAAATCAAGGTCTCGATCAGTTGACCTTGCAGAAGGTACATTATCCAACAAGCTAGATTTAAACATGTAAGACTTTTAATTTAAATCAAAGTCAGAAAGATTCAGTGCTGGAGATGGGTTCAATTACTGGTGTCAATTTTGAAGAAGGGGATAAAGGCATAAAACAAGAACAAGGAGGGTCTCTAGGCTACAACATGACTCCTCAGTAAAAGGCAGAAAGGAATTGTAGCCTCAGAGTCTTTTGAGGACTTGAGCATCATATGTAACAGCCTGGTAGAAAGCTTTGATTCATTCTTACATGACTTCGAATAGAAAGGCCAGGCAAAAGGTTTTGACCTACAGAAATGTAAGATAATGAATGACCTTAACCTTACATTTAGTTTGTAGTAATTTGTGATACTACAATAGAAAGGTGATAGAATTAACAATCATCCAAATAAAAGTGCTGTTTTAAAATGGAGGAAGTGAAACTTCAGGAGTATTTGTTCATATTTAACACACACCAGTTTTTCTGACAATGCAGAGGACAGCACCATCAAGAGAATATTTTCATATTAGGATAGTTTGACTTTTGATGTGGTGAATAAGAATTCTTGTCTACTATCTATGAACAAAATTATAACATTAGGATATAAAGTTGAAGTGTAAATATTAACAAAGAAACTAAAAGAGATACATGCTTTAAACCATCCAGAGCAATACTTTAAAAATGACTTAGTGTTATTTTCAGTAGCACAGGGAATAGTGCATTTGCTATCTTGAACACAGTTTTATATATTTTACTCCACGTGTCAGTTTTGTGGACTTGGTGGTCATAACAAATGCCTCATTCTCATTCAGTCATTGGTGAATCATTCCTTGACTAAAATGTAAATATGTAAAGAAGAGAATCTTAGGCATAGCTTCATTCATACATCCACCTCCACATTGGAAAAGGATAAATAGGAGGAGACAATGTGTCTTAAATTCTCTCTCCCTCCCTCCCTCCCTCCCTCCCTCTCTCTCTCTCTCTCTCTCTCTCTCTCTCTCTCTCTCAATCTCTCTCTCTGTGTGTGTGTGTGTGTGTGTGTGTGTGTTCAGAAGAAGAGAAAATACCTGGAAGAAACAGGGAAGGAAAGATGAGTAGAGGGAGGTAGAGGAAGAGATGGGTAAGGACACCATTATGTCTCCACATACTTACACGAAGGCAGGTACTAATGAAAGAATATTGTAGGGGCTTCATGGCTTGAGCTTTCCATTATATGCATATATAAATGTGACTTTGGTTTTATAGGTAAGTTGTACTTCCTGAATTCTGGAATGTGTGTGGTTTGTTGTGACTTTTCTCTTTCCACATTTGCTCTGTTCTTGTTCAATGAGATAAGGACTGAGAATGAAATGATTTATCAGTTGTTTGCAGACAGAAGGCAGGATTGTTTCATAGGCAGCCCAGTAGTATAAAGAAACAATTATTAATGTGTAGTGACTTAAGCACTTTCCCAGTGTCCCATCCAGAAAGAAACTTTATGAACATCCTTCTAAGCAAATGTATTAAAAGCCTACTAATTTTGGAGCTATTACAATGTCCACACACTCATATTTATATGTGTGTATTCAATCTGAATAATAATAATTGCATATGCTTAATTTTACTTACAATAGTCAGTGCATTGCTCATGGCATCTCTACATTATCTTATTAAAGGTTCACAGAACATTATAGAACAGAAGCAATATCAAGCCTTCTTGAAAGATTAAAAACAAAACACCAATTGTCACGAAAACCACAAAGTAACACTTCAGCCTCTCTCTAACCAATGATGCAGTGATGTCTCTAATCAGATTTAAAAACTAAGCCATTTCTCTCACAGTGTAGGACTAAAACACTTTTGATTAATACACAGCATCTTTTTTTTTTCTTAAATCTGAGCAGGGATACCTGTGGGCCTCAAACCGTTAAGTAATTGGAACTCCTTTCTTCAGGAGATGAACAGACTCAGTTTATATAGTGAACCTATATAAACTATATTTATAGAAAATCATATAGCAGGTTTGAAGGATCAAGGACTTGGCATGTGCATGAGCTTAGGTCTGATGTAGACCTCAGATGCCATAGCGGGAGAGTATGTCAGGGAAAGAACTCACATCTCAAACAGGAACAGAAAGATGACACCTGGGAGCAAGCTTGATCTTTTTTATCCCCTATCGGGAATTCAAGGAGCCATATCCTAACTACCTCCCATGTCCCAGTGTTCTACCACAAGACTTCACATCTTCTCAGCTCTTCAACCTCCAACAAACCCATGCTGATCAAGACAATAATCTTCAGTAACTTCAGGGACATGTACACCACACCAACACCATTGCCTCTAGTAAGCAGTTCTACTCTATCTAAGGGCACTCAGTTCTTTAAGGAACCACAGAAAGGGGATTGTAAAACTTCAAACTTTTACTTTTTCCATTGACAAAATTAATATGTACTTATGATATAAAACATGATGGTTTCAAATCAAATATGAATACACTTGATATACAACCACAGAGTAAGAGTAAAGCAGTACATTCTCTCTTGGGTAACAACATTCAATCAACTGTCCTGTCACTGAGAGACTGGGAAAATAGAATTAAAGCCATGCTCAGCTACTCAAATATACAACTGTTTGAGTGCCCACACAGAGCACATCATCTCATTACTCAATGGGTATCTTATCTTAGATTGTTTTTATCCACTGGCAAATGTAATCTTGTCATGATTTTCATCCTATATTTGGAGTAAAAGATAGCAGGGACAGTCTAACTACTATTGAAAACTAAAGTCCTTAAATGGATTCATCTTCCATATGTTAGAGCAAAAATGTGCTGAGGGACCATCAGTGATTTTCACATGTATTCACTAAAGAGATAAAGACATTGATATACATCAATTAATATGAATTTAAGAATATTCAAATGGGCCTCCAAGTAAAAGACAACATGTTTTACATGTTAAGGTATAAACAAAGCTGAGTCCAAAATACCATCAAGCAGTTGTCCCTAGAAACCAGCACAGTCACAGTGACAATGAGCATCAATATAGATTTCTGAAATACTGATCAAAAGGGAAACATGATTGCTCAATGTCCTGATACATTTTCTCTTTAAATACATATCTGAACAATGCCACAGAGCCCTTCTATAGGAGGGCACTTTATTCAGAATAAGCACTGATAAAACAGATAAATGGGAAATGAATTCTATCTGATGTATTTTAGATTGGTATGAGGAACCGTCCAAATGTGTATATTTCAGTGGCTGTAATTATAACTAAAGGGACTATTGGATACTTTGTGGTTTTGAATGAGTCAAGATGTTACAGGAATGTGAAAAGTGTCCCATCATTTAGAGGCTTTGATAATTAAATTCAATTTTTTTCTTGCTTGATATTTACATAGATGAAGCAACAGATGAATTCATTTTCCTTAAAAAAATGCAAAAGAATAAAGATAAAAGAAATTCAGTTTCTTTTGACACAAACATGTGTTTGGAGCAATTTGCTAAATGAAACATGTATTCCTTCATTTCCAGAACTGGAGTAAAAATGACCTGTAAGTAATAATTTCCCGAATACAAGTTTCATCTCAATTGAAGCCTGTATACTTCACTGGATGGCAGGATAAACTACTACAAATGGCTTGTCACACTGAAGCACTTGTCTCCTTCACTTTCTTTGCAGAAGTCAAAATGCACTAATATCAGACAGACAAATGTTTTGCAGTCCCTGCATGTAGATGGAGGCAGAGCAAGCATAATAAATCAATGGAACAAATTGTGGGTGCAGTAATGTGGCTTCTGTTGTGCTTCTCATTAACAGCAGTGGCAATTGAAGAAAAGCTATTACTGCAACCAGAATTCTTAATGAGGTTTGCTACCAATTAGTTTACTGTCCAAGTATGCGCTTTGACATTTGGTTAGCTAGAAACTTGGGTAACTCTTCATCTAAGAGGATATTACTCCGCACAAGCTGAAATGATTAGTTTTTCTAATGTCTGAGCCAGTTATAATTGTTGGCTGCAACATATCTTAAGGCAACATTGACCTTCAGACTCCTTTCTTCTGGGCTGATGTCAAATCAATAATACAGGGGAAAAAAAACCCTACAAACACTCTAAAAGCCAATGTTTTATTGATATCTAAACTAATGCTGTTTGCAAACAGTTTTTATTAAACTTTGCAAGCCACTGTTATGTTAAAGTATTGTTCCCAGAAAATGTCAGGCTCAGAAAATTAGCTGACAAATGTGACAGAGCTTCTCTGACACATTCTAGTCAAGACCCAGCTGACACGCTCTTCTCTTTCATGGCTCCAATTTATGATTAAATATTGTAACATTTCTTATTCTGTAACTAGAATTTAAGCTATATAAATACTGGGGACATCCTGTGTTGGAAACCAAAAGCACTCTCTGAGCACTCTCTGGCTTGGCACCCCGGAGCCAAGAGGCTTGAGAACCGGGATCCTAAGACCAAGCTGTCCTTAGCTTTGTATTTCTCTCAGGGATTCTGCCTTGCTAGACAGGTTTTCCTCAGAACCAGCAATAAAGGTCAAACACATTCCTTAGGACAGTCCACAATAGTTAGAAAAGGCTTCCCTCACTCCAGGACATTAGCTAGGACAGAACCAGTGCCTGCCTCCAGCAAGACCCAGAGAATTAACAGGAAATACCAAAATACCTCAACAGGGAGGGCTCTAGTGCTCTTCTGCCTGCTTCATACCCAGCTACCAGACACTGCTGACCTTGAAGCTGCGGTCATTTGCCTACGTGACCTCAGTCTTGTGCTTCTTGCTGTAACCCTGCCCGCCTATGTGACCTTTGCTGAGAGGTGCCTGGAGCTAATCTTCACAGAGACAACTCCCCATAGAACATCCTCCCAAATGTTCCCCTCTCCTCCTTTGTTCCAGCCGGATTCCCCTCACCCCCTCCTCGTTTCCTTTTTCTGTAACATATATATACTGGCCATTGGGCATTATTAAAAGGAGGCTTTGACGAAAGACTTGCAAGGCCTCCCTCTCCTTTTGTCGCCCATTCTATTCCAGGTTTAGCTCCCCTCGAAACCCATGGAATAATTAGATCCCGCGGGTCGGGGATAATCCTGGTATATCATTACTAAATATTTTCAGTTTTATTATTTAAAAGTAAGATTCAGAATGAAAGAAAAGTCCATTAAGTATTATAGGATAAACTATAGGGTATTTTCTACATATAGGATATAGCTTTTATCACTGTACCTCAATAAAACAAATGATCTAAATAATAGTAGTAATAGTATATGTGAGAAATTTGGGGGCTGAAAAGATGTTGAGTCAATGGGTAAAGAGCACATGTAAGGAGCTGAGTTTCATCTACAGAAACTATGTAAACAATTACATTGCCTTATTGTTTGGCAAAAGGAAGCAAAGATAGGAGGCTGCCTGAGGCTTGCTGACCCGGCAATCTAGCTTAAGTTGTGAACCCCAGGCAAAAGAGACCTCGCCCCATCTAGGCATTGATGGCATTTCTGAGGAGGACGGGCAAGGTTGTCATATGCCTCCACTTGTGGACCTGCACATATGTGTGCTAGCATGTTCCTTGCCCACAAAAGAAAGTGTGCTTGAATAAATTATTAAAAAGAAACTGTTTATGGAAAGTTGAAAATAATATAAAGTGTTACCTATAAGTTCTTAATTCTTTAATACTAAGTAGAAAAAAAAACCCAACTTTCTAAGGCATTTAGAGGGAGAAAAAGAAGCCTCTTCCTAGTGAGAGGCAGGTGAATAATTCATCACAGTCTTAAGATCAAAGCATGGGGGTATTTGGAGGTTACTCAGGAAAAGGCCTCTATACTTATTTCCTGCTAACCGCAGCGTCAGTAGGATCTGCTAAATCAAGTTTCTCTGTGTTTGGACTTTTTTTTATTTATGTCTAGTTTAAGGGCATTTAACATTCTCCTTCTCTTCTACATTTCTTTCAGATACCTATAACCACAGGGTTGTATGTATTACTCTGAGATTTTTATTCCAGATCTGATAATCTCACATTTCCAATGTAACAAATCTGAAGTTTTCTAGGTCCCCTATGACATGCCCTTTAGCATCCTCTACCTTTATGTGAATGTAAAGGATGATGTAGTTTTCAAGTTTTATGATAAAAATCAATAGAGTTTGTCTGGGAAAAGCCTTTGCTCCTTTCACAATTCTGCATGAAAATGTATGCCATCCCGCTTTATTTACTGGTGCATATCACATGAATGCCAGGATGTTCTCTTCCCAAACATTGTGACTAATTTCACTTACTTGGAGGATTCTTTAATATTTTTCCTGTTATCCAGACACGACTGCTTTCCACGTTCTAGAATACCTCAAAGCAGTGGATCTCAACCTTTCTGATAACCTAGAGTTTCTCATGCTGTGGTGAACCTCGACCATAAAAAATATATTTCATTGCTCCTTCACAACTGTAGCTTTGCTACTGTTATGAATCGTAATGGAGGTATCTGACTGATGTACAGGATATCTCATCTGAAATCCTCAAAGGGATCCCGAACCGCTGAACCACTGACCTATAGTTTATATATATATGATTTTGTGGGTTCCATATAATCAAATCATGTTCCCTGATGGTTTCCTATGCATCTTTGCATTCCATGTACTAGATAAAGTGTTCACCACATGGCACTTTACTTTGGGAGTACCTTCTGGTACTCAGTAAATCCATAAGTGATACCCCAGATACAATATTTACTACATTCTATAACTTCAATGATTAACATGAACCATCAGATTGAATATTTCCAACAGCCCCTGAAGAAAATGAAGGACATAAATTTTAAGTGATTTACCCCAGATCAGCTTCATGTGATGGAATGAGAAAATGATATCCATTAGTAAGTTTACATATTTCTTAGTTGTTTATACAGTTGAATTTCTTATTTCAGGACACCATGCTGTCACAAAGATCTTTAATATATTTTACACAAATAACTTTAGTACTATAGTTTAAAATATAAAAGAAATCACTACTTTATAAAACAAAATGAAAAATAATTGAGATGGAATAAAGGTTCCTTAAAAAGAAAGCAAAATTAAAACGATTTTAATGTTTTAGAAATTCATTACGAAGATACAAATAGTACATATTATAATATGAGAGAGACGGATCTACTTGTACATCTCCATATTGTGCTAGCCCTTGAAAATTAACTGTAACTTTCTGTTTTACAAGTTCCTCTCCTGTTCTCAAAATTCACATTTCCCCTTACATTGAGAATTTTTATGTATATTACAGGCATGCACCTTTAAGTTCACTAAAGACATCTATTATTTTATTTGGGAGTTATTCATAATTTAATTTAGCTCATAAGAAGCATGATTCATGAGATCCATAAAAGGTTTGACGATCATATACACATGTAAGTTTGAATAATTATACCTAAAATCAGATTGAGCAGTAAGGACGTTAGAGAAAAGTATAGTTCATAAGGCAAGTGAAAGAGCAGGATGAGAATTAGAATATAAAGTATATTTCTGGATATTATAAAAATGATATACACTAAAAGGGAAACATGATCCAAGATGAGAGTTTGTTTGTTTTCTGTCATCAGACATATGGAGTTTAGATGTTAGGAGATCTCATGGTCTTCTATCTAATGGTCAAAGTACTAGGTTTAGAATTGTCATTTTACAATTTGTCTTAGTCAGGGTTTCTATTACGGCACAAAACATCATGACCAAGAAGCAAGTTAGGGTGAATAGGGTTTATTCAATTTTCACTTCCACATTGCTGCTAATCAACAAAAGAAGTCAGGATTGGAACTTGCACAGAGTAGGAATCTGGAGGCAGAAGCTGATGCAGAAGCCATGGGGAGGTAGGGAGGATATTGCTTACTGGATTGCTTCCCCTGGCTTGCTCACCTTGCTTTCTTATAGAACCCAAGACTTCTAGCCCAGGGATGGCACCACCTACAATGGGTGCCCTCCCTCGGTGATCACTAATTGAGAAATGCCTAACAGCTGGATCTCATGGAGGCTCCTTTCTCTGTGATAACTCCAGCTTGTGTCAAGTTGACACACAAAATCAATGAGTACACAATTTAAAAAAAGTAGCCTATCACTCACTCTCAGCTGAAAAGAAGACCACTAAATTATCAGCGATTGGTCAGATTCTGTAATTAAAGGATTCCTGAACTAAATACAACTGGAATTGCTGCTAAGTATCAGTGCTGCTTATAGAAATAAACTATGAGAGGAATTATTGAAAGAGTTTATGCATGTCATTTTCAAAACTGACACAAATATTTGGTACAGCTTATCTGTTTTGCAGATCACAGCAGTTTTGTATGAGTGGCTCTACCACAGTGCTTTTATTTTTATCAGTATCAGTTTCATTGAACATTATAGGACTTAAATAAAGTTAGACTATTCAGGAATGACTTGGTTACTTAATCTTAACAAAGAAATTTTATGCCTATTAGATAGACTAAGCACCTATCTTCGATTATTAACTCCTACTTTATCTTGTTTCTCACTGTAACTGTGCAGAATCTGATGGAACACTGGGTCCAGATCCCACTCCCAGATGTCATTGTGAACAGAGCTAGATACTAGATTTATTCAGCTGGAACTATAAGGTTTATTAGAGCAATAAATAAACTTACCATTTCCTCAAGGAGGACTGGATGAAAATTTACATTGGCTTATTTTCAAGCCCTATTCAAACAACAAATAATATGATTTTTAAAAATCATATGACCAAGAACTGTCACATGGCTTCTTCATGGTAAAATACATTCTTCATTCATTAAAGGTCAGGATTTTTAGCTGCTGTTGTCCTCTGTTTTATTCAAACATGAAACTACAACACAAATCAAATTAAATTAAACAAATACATTTCTTAAGCTGACCAGCAATTTTCAAACTCGTATTATGACATTAATATGATCTTGCTTTACATACAATTTAAATTGTACTGGCTTATTTGGGTTCAGTAACTTATTGGAAACATAAATGATACAATGAAAATCTTTTATTTCACCAAATAATATTTATCACTATGTTTCTGTGGCTTTAGCAAACATAAAAGGTTTTGGGTGACCTTTCGGAAGTTTACAATGACCTTTTAATTAACCCTACAATTTCGAGCTTGGGATTATTCCCTTAGTCGATGATAATGAACATGAAGAAAAGGACTAGTCCCTATAGCATACAATTTCATGACCTTTGTTATAGCATACAATTTCATGACCTTTGTTAGAAGAGGTGTCTCATTTCGATATTGGAGTCATCCTTATAGTAAGAGGAATGGTGGGCATAGGCAAATTCACAAAGAGAACACACACATTGATTGATGGAGAACATGGAGTAACTGACCTTCAATGGTATGCAAAGAATTGATGATAAAATTAGGTGCCAGTGAGAAGAAAGGGAAAGTTCTAGCCAGACTCTCAGGGCAATGTATGTTGATGTTTGTTTCAGACTAACAGACTCAAGAATTTTGATCAAACAAATCCCAAAAATCTAATTTTTGATAAGTTGGGAAATGGTTCTAATGCTTTGATTTAATCCATTCCCGCAAATTAGTAATCTGCTGTACAAACACTGACGATCCTTGTCTCCTATTGGTTTTTGAGCAATCAATAAAGAGCCAATGGCCAATGGTTGGGCAGGTAGACGGAGGTGAGACCTTTCAATTTACACAGGCTATGAACCAGGAGAAAAGAAGGAGAGAGAGAACCGCCATGACTTGGGGGAGAAGGATGGGACTTAAGAGATACAGGAGAGAAAGCCATCTAGCCATATAAGATTTCTAGTGGCCCCCGGCCACTTCCTGTATTGGGTCTGGGGTAGCAAGAGAAGGTTTAGGAGTTTTCAGCTTTGAGCTAGTCACAGCATGTCATAAATTAACACATGTGCGTGCATGCGTGCGTGCGTGTTTGTGTGTGTGTGTTTCTCAAATTCAAAGTGCTATTGGGCATGCTGCTGGGAATGCTACCTGCTGGGAGCTAAAGCTGTGTAGCTAAACTTGCCCCTCCATCCATGGCTCTTAGAAACATCACTATCATGAGTTTCAATACAACAATCTCAAAGACAGGTTGGTTTGTTGTGACAGAATGAATCTATTAAAATGAAAAAAATGTCAATTATGCAATAAAAGAAAATTAAATCATCATTTCCACTTTAGGTGACATTTAGATCCCTTCCACATATTTTTGTTGTTGTTGTTGATAATGTTTTTGTGTACAAAGTAGCAAAGTATTCCTTTCAAATGTATGAGTTCTTCTTAATGTGTGCTTGTGTGTGGGAGTCTGTGTGTGTGTGTGTGTGTGTGTGTGTGTGTATGACCAGTCTATAGTTCCTAGACATTGGTAAGTAGATTTCCATTTCCATTTTTGGTGCTTCTATTGGTAACATATAGCTCACTCCCAGAATGAAAGAAGGTGGTGACAGTATTTGCTGAAACATTAACTAGGGGCATCTAGATATAAAATCTATTGTAGATGATATATAGCTCTGCTCAAAAAAAAAAAAAAAAATCCAAAATACAGCCTTTTCTACCACGAATGTAAATACTGCTTCCTGAATGACATTTCTCTTGCCAAGTGATATTTCTTAAGAATCACATTTGACAGTAATGAAAAACAGCATTACTGCTGCTGGTGTTCAAGTTAAAAATAGCCCATAGAAAATGATAAGATAAAAACTACTGCTTTTGATTCCTTTGTGCTCTTAGTCTAATACAGTTTTAATACACATTAAGTTGAATGATATAGTCTTTAATTTGTCACTTATATTGTCAAAATATCACATTAAATGTCCTGCTGTATCATAGTCGCATGACATGCAAACTGTTAGATCAATCAGTCAATCAATCAGTCACAGCAACATAAATATCTACTGGTACATGACATTTTTTATTTTAGCTATGTGAAAAAGTAAATTCTTCTTAAAGAAACAAATAACAATAAATTTGAAAGATATCCTGCATTGATTTATAATGGTCTCTTTAAATATATTTTGTTTCAAGGGTTTTGTGAGTTTTAAATTTCATATATTCATTTCTTGTTATGAAACAGTACTTTGGCTATTTTTTGGTTGTTGGCCATATTAGTGCCATGTCAGAGCTGTGATTTGTAAACAGTGCCCTGCAATCTCACACTGGTGACCTTTACATAGACTTGTAAGTCATTGGTGCATATTAAGCACAGTCTCCACTTAATGAAGGTAGAGCTTTCTATTTTAACACTCACTTGGAAAACCAATTAACTCTGGCCTTATTGAACAAATTGAACACGAAATAAATCAAGTGTTAAAACATTGGTGATGGACCAGACTCTGTGCAATTAGACTGCTGATTCTGATTGGCAACATTCATAGATTAAAAACATTATTTTATTTTAAGGCATTGTCCTCAAGTTCCATCTCAAATCCCAAGAACCCTAAAAGTACTACACAGTTTACATAGAAATAATACTTATCACTTCCCATTCAGCCTGTGCAGAGAATGTCTGTGAAGACGCTACTCCACTGTCCTTCACATAAGTTAAAATTCCAAAATAAGATTTATTACTCTCTTAAAGAAATCCTTCAATTAATAAAATTAGAATATTATGCATAGGAAAAATCTTAAAGTAAAGATGATATAAGGATCAGAGGTCAGACAATGGATGAAGAGAGGCAATTCAAGTACATTTAAATTTCTGAAATATGACATTATGAAACTGGATGGTAAGGAGTGGAAATGCCCAAAAAGACAACTCTGGCAGTAAGATATTGGCAAAAGAAATTTTGCATTACGTAGAGACCGAGGGATTGGCATCGGGTTGGCAAAGGATCCTTGTCTCAGTGTGGCAGTTCTGGATTTGGGCTAGGTGAAATATAAGTAAAGAGTATATTAGTATTATTCATAACTTCTGTCTCCTGAGAGGCCCTGCCAGAGCCTTACAAATACAGAGGCAGATGCTTGCAACCATCATTGGACTGAGCTCAGGGTTCCCAATAGAAGAGTTAGAGAAAGGACAGAAGGTATTGAAGGGGTTTGCAACTCCATAGGAAGAACAACAATATCAACCAACCATGTCCCACAGAGCTCCCGGGGACTAAGCCATCAACCAAGGAGTACACATGGCTCCAGCTGCATATGTAGCAGAGGATGGCCTTGTCAGGCATCAATGGGAGGAGAGGTCCTTGGTCCTATGAAGGCTCCATAGATGCCCCAGTGTAGGAAAATCAAGGGCAGGGAGGTGGGAGTAGATGTGTGTGTGGAGGAACACCCTCATAAAAGCAGGGAGAGGGAGGATGGGGTAGGGAGTTTCTGGGAGGTGGGGAGCTGGGAAAGGGATAACATTTGAAATGTAAATAAAGAAATAATCTAATAATAATAATAATAATAATAATAATAATAATAATAATAATAATAATAGAGTATGCCTGGCAGTGGTGGTGCACACCTTTAATCTCAGAACTGGGGAGGCAGAGGCAGGCAGATTTCTGAGTTTGAGGCCAGCTTGTTCTACAGAGTGAGTTCCAGAACAGCCAGGGCTACACAGAGAAACCCTGCTTTGAAAAACCGAAAAAAAAAAAAAGAGTTTACAGCTCAGTTGATAAATTGCTGACCACAGGAACATGAGATTCAGGTTTTAAGCTCCAGCAAAATTTACAGTTATGACTGTAGGTGTCTATATTTCAACACTAAGGATTTAGAGACTACACTAAGGATGCTTGGGGCTTGCTAGCTGGCCAGTATAGCTGCTTCAGTGAGCTCCAGATTCAATGAGAGACCCCATATTGCCTTCCAGTAGAATATGTGTGGCCTCCACATGTGGGGCAGTGAACAGTTCTGACAGCCAGAGTCCAGTAGAGCAGAGCCACCTCGGAACCCCGGAGACCCACTGAGCAAAGTAATTTGCTCCTGAGAGATGGTAGGCGTTCGGTGATTGCTCTTGACACCAATGGCTCAGATTTCAGCCCAGACCCCTTACAGCTGCCCCTGCAGGATATGTTGCTCTATCAGGCAGACACTGCCTCAAATTCCCAGCATTCTAGCTGGACCCTACACACAGTCATCTGACCACAAGCCAGGCATGCCATGCCCCATACAATAAAAGGGGTGGTTTGCTCCCTCCTCACTCACTCTTATCCTTTCTCTCTTATTCTCTTGTCCTCTTGCTCTTCTCTCTCTTGTTCTCTCCCTCTCCCTCTCCTCTCTCTGCTCTTTGTTCTCTCCTCTGCCTTTCTCCCTCTCCTTCTTCTCTCTCTCTCTCTCCTTCTTCTCCTTTCCTTCTCTCTACTTAACTAGCATATTTCTCCTTCCTACAATAAAATAACTCATTCATACACTGCCTCCCTTTTAATTAAGGGGCCGTGCTGCAAACAGGTCTGCCCCAGAGGAGAGAGAGAGAGAGAGACCAGGGCCTCAGTTCCAGGCCCCCTGCCACCCGGGAGAGAGAGAGAGCCTCAGTCAGGCCAGGCCGGTGCCGCAGCCCAGGCCCCTCTGCTTTAGGACAACATCCACATACAGGTGCAAAAACAGTGAGAAACACAAACTCATAGACGGGCATATGAACACACAGCTATTAGAAATGTGTACCCCCTTTTGTGGATGACTAATGTAATACTATATTTGCCAAATTTCTGGGAATGTGGCTACTAGAATTTTTTAGGATCTAAAGCTTGTAGGGCAGGACATGAAACTGAGCTTCTAGACAGAAATCTAGACAGGATAAGTAGCAAGATTATACCATAAGTCCATTCTCTGCCTAGCACAGCTTTCCTTTGCTTGTTAGGCTTACTAATTTCCCCTAAGATGTCCCAATAGACTGATGGTTAGCTAACACACAAAAAAGTAATCTTTCCTTATCTAAGAATTAGTTTATTGAACACTTAGAAGCTTGGGCAAACACATATTCTGTAGTAGGATTAGAATATAATTGGCATAACTATTTCCTCTAAGTTCCTCTCCTCTTATAATTTTTCCAATATCAGTTAGTTTTAATAATGTGTATTTTAGTTCTAATGTCCTTCCTCATTTTAGTACTTGAGAAACCTTTAGCCCCATCGAAAGCTTGGTGATACTCAATTTTCGAAATATAAAAGTTTGATTCGTACAAATTATCTAAGGGAAATGAATGTTTGGATAATGTCAAAGGAGAGCATAAGACAATAAAAAATTGAGAGGCCAGCTCAGTAGTGGTGGCATACTCCTTTAATACCAGCACTTGAGAGGCAGAGGAAGGCAGATTTCTGAGTTTGAGGAGGACAGTCAGGGCTATACAGAGAAACCCTGTCTTGAAAAACCAAAAAAAAAAAAAAAAAAAATTGAGAGGCCATACCAGTTTCAATGTATTCCCGTTTCAGTGAATAATTTAAATGAAACTTTTTAAACATTTCTTTCACATTACATTATTTCCTCCAGTTCAATATACTATAGTGAGATATGTAATCACATAGAGGCTCACAATATTTAAGTGTTATTTTTTTCATTTCTTCCTTTATTCTCTTAGTCACTTTAATACTAGACACGGATGTTTTTATAATCAATATCAACACTGGCCTTTCACCATGATGTTTCATCCTACCCATTAACAACTGACAATACTCTTCTCTGAGATTAAACAAGATCCACAGAACTTTTTGTTTTTGTTTTTTGTTGTTGTTGTTTTCCAAATATAAAACTGAGAATAAATTAGATTTTATTTTCACTGTTTAGGAAGGAAAATTTCCAGTTTCCTAATCCTAATATGAAAAGAAAAATCCAAAAACTAAAGGCACATAAAAATTTCTTAAGTTAAGACACATCTAGAGGGAGATGAGAGAAAGCTTTTCAGAATTGAGGAATTCCAATTAAAATGAGATCATGAAACCATGTAGCCAAGATGTGGGCATGAGCCATCCAATTCAGGTTTGGGAAATTTAAGGTATGAGTTATGAAGAATAAGCACAGGTAAATTTTTCTACAAAACAAAAATGTGGGCTATCGCCAAACTTCTTACCATTTGTTTATAGGTGATACACAGGAAGATTGCTAGCTTGCCCAAACCGGAAGGCAAAAGGCCCAGATGCAAGGCCAGGCAGTGTTTCCACAGCCTTGTTTTTGTGCAGGACAGTACTTGGCTGTAGCAGTTAGTGTTAATGGAGATGTGTTATGATGGTGTAGCTAAGGGGCTTCATTTGCTATGAAGAGAAACTTTCGAAATGTGGTTTTGCACACATTTAATGGAATGGAATGGAATATTCAAAACATTTTATTTAAATTTCACAATGGAACTAGCTTCTGGAAGAGAATGATTTATTAGATGTAGGTATTTTTTTATAGTAGCAAAACATTTAAATAACACTTATAATAGCATCAGAAATCAAATGTAAAAATTATTCTTTTTTTTAATTTTCTTTATTTACATGTAAATTTCTCCATTCCCAGTTTCCCCTCCAAAAAACAAAGAAACAAACAAAAACAACCAAAACAAACCCCTGTTGCCTCCCACTTCCCCATATATGTATGTTCTTAGAATACTTTCATGTAAATATAGAAAGGCTGATGATAACTCAGACTATGCCATACTATATGACTGGAGAGGTTCATGATGTGTCTTATACAAGCAAAAGGCTTTTCTGGATGAATTTCAAATGAATGGTTAAGAAATGGAGAAATCTATCATGTCTCCTCTTTTTCATGAGTCAGGGGCTAGCCTCAAGATTAAAAATTAATGGAGAAGGGATACAGTTTGCTAAACTTGTGTCTACGAAATAGAAACCAGAAGGACTACTTAATTGAATTTTAAAATCTGTGTCTTGAGGGAAGCTTGATTCTAGAAAATTAATTTTGTTTTGGAGAAAGAGAAACTAATCAGAGGATCACACTAACTGATTCTTTCTATGAGAGATAATTTTCATCCTTAAGTATCTTTTAGCATCCCATTTATATCTATATCTCCTTTAATGGAAATGTATGAATCACTAACACTAATGTATATCCGTCTGTTAGGGGGTCTCCTGTACTGGCAGAATGTTATGGTCTCTTCTGCATATAAGGAACATAGTTAGTTCATCTAATTACTGGCACAGTCATTTTTAACAACAGTTTTTTTCTGTGGGGAGGGAGTAAAAATGGTGAAAATCATAGGTGAACTGGAGACAAACATGATGTAGACAAATGTAGTTGCCTTTATATTCCTCTTATATCAATCATAAGGGCAAATAGCAGTAGCTGAATAAGGAGAACTTTACTCAGAATGAAAAAAATCAATAAGCGAAGACTATTTAAAAAGACATTCAGAATTTAGACTTGTCTATTGTTAACTTCTCTTGTTCTCTAACATTCTCAAGTATTTCTTGAGAACCCTGCCTCATTTTAATCAATTAAACTAGTCCTCCTTAGTTCCCTGAATCATCTGCCTTGGGATAATTGGCTTTCATTTCTCCTCTACTTCAGAAGAACTCAGAACGTACTTTCTTGGCCTTTTCTGGCATATCATTTCTCTTTGGACATGTACCATTCCCTTCATACATAAGTAGGCTCTTGGGTGGTAACATTTCATTCTTTCAATTCTTTAGTCTTGAAATGATAAATTTATTTCATCTAAAGTTTTCAATAACTAGAGGATATTTCCAATACTTTGGTTATTATATTACCACGTTTTTAGTTGTATCAGACAAGTATTATTTTCTTACTTTCAGAAATATAGTGAAATGAAGTTAGGGAAAAACTAGGGATTGTTTATAGACTCAATATGCAGTGATTTATTCAAAATTTTATAATCACTAGGAATATTTTAGTCCATAAATTAATCCACAAATAACTTTGTTTATTAGTTAAAAAATAGAACTGGCAGATTACACAAAAAATTTTATAAAATTTATAAGTATGTCTTTGAATGTTTTCATTATTTTTTCATCTTCTTACTCCTTAAAATACATTCAGAAGCAGAATAATTTTATTTATTTCTGTTACTTCAGTAACTGGTCTATGTAAAAATTTCTATTTTATGGTCACCAACCACGTTTTTTCTAACAAACTTTAGACCTGTATTTCACAATGCTAATTAATTACATAACTTTTTTCTGCTGATCTGCAAGTCTTTCTCAAGAAACTGTGCCCTGAACTGACTTTACCTTCTTCCTTGTAATCCATTATTCATTCTTAAAGATCACCTCAGTCAATAGTGCTCCTTTTTAACTAGCTTTCCAAATCTGACAACTAGGCAAGATTTTGGAATCTGGTGTCCATCCATTACACATACTCCTGAACAAAGTCTAATCAGATATACACTATAGAACTTGTCAATATCCTAACTCCCTCCCTTCATAGAACTAATGCCTTCATTTTACACCTCTTTATTTATTTATTTTCTTGGTTAGTATTTCAACATCTTAAAATGGTTTCCATCCTATCAGTTCCTCTTAATTATCTTAAAAACATATAGGTCTCCTCTAAGAATATTTCAAACATGTTAGTGGGTTTCTGGGTTTCTATTATTTTTAGGATAAATTCTAAGTTCTGAAAATATTTTAAGAATTTATTTACACGTCCTTGGATTAACACTTCAAAGTCTTTCCATATTTTTTCCCAGTAAGTTCTCTGAGTTATCCAGGTTGTGGATCATTGTCTTCTGTCTAATTCTCCATGTTCACCTTCAAGGCTGCCATGTAAGCCGGAATCCCAAGGAACAACACGTATTTTTGTTCACCTTGACTTACATTGATAATACCATTTGATATTCTTAACTACCTTTGTTTTATCTTTCATATTGTCTTGTAAAAATATCTCTAGGATCCAGGTTGGGAATGGCTTGCCTGATGGCTAAAATGAACTCCCTAATGACTCAGTGAATCATCTCAGAAAAAGAAGATTCCTTCTCCAATGTCCTAATCAAGGTTTCATCTATCAAAATATGACATACACTGAAAGGAAACCAGTTTATTTTTATGGTTTTATTCATCCTTTAGGGAACTGCTTGAAAGTGGTTTCCCTTCCTTCTTTTCTTGAGTATTGTTCAGGAAAAGCATTGATTCTTTGTATGATATACAGCTTGCCCCCTAAGTATTTGTGTATGTTTAGGATGGCTTTGTTTTGGAAGTCAAGGTTGTTCAAAATTTACAGTTTTCAAAAATAGGTGACCAGCGCAAAACCTAGATATTACAAAATTAATTAACTGGGGACCAATAAAATATTAATGTGAGCTTCCCAGTGAAGAAACATACCCTAAATTATCAGCTCTGTAATCCCAAATCAGATCATTTAGAAATGTTTAATATAAATCCTTACTAAATTTGGTGATACAAAACCTGCCTACCTCTAATCTCTCCAGGAATTGGCTATAGCCATTTTATTTAACCAATAGTTTTAAATTAATGAACAAGGTTTGCAGGAAAAACCTGGGAAATGTGAGAAGACTTGAGAATTACAATACATATGAACAGACTAAATCTCAGTTTCCTCTTTCTATCTAAATAAAATGGCTCTTTCTCTTATAATAGCAAACGGTATACAAAAGGAACAATTATGAAAATTATTAGCTAAAAGTTACATTCAAAAAGTCCAGTCTATTTCTATTTGGAAACTCAGATGAGTTCAGAGTTCTGAATCTACATCAATTTCTATCCTAATTTTCTCCACAAACTTTCCTATGTGCAATATAATGGAAACATTTTCTCAACTGAGTTTCCTATGGCCAGGTGACTCCAACTTGTGTCAAGTTGACATGTGGAAAGTCCATTTTGCTTTGGAGGCTTCATGGATGCATAGTTAAAAATGTAATTCAAAATTAAGTATGTAAGTAATATTTAATAAATAATTTAAAACATAATATATAATTTACAAAAGTCTATCCCTCATGATTACCAAAAATCTATTTTCTCGAAGGCACCATTTTCAAAAAGCCATCACACCAAGCACTGGGATTTCAACATTTGAATTTTTAGGATGAAAACCACAGCAAGTATATAATTGAGACACTGCATTCTTTAAACTGTCTCTTTTCTGTGAGGTAATCTTGTATACCTTACCTGGAGATGTGACTGGCCATAATAAATAAAAATGCATGTTTCACATAAAGACAGACCTGGGAGACATCTCCTATACCAACTTCTTTCTTGTTTGCCTAAGCCTCTGGATTTCCTAAATCTTTGAGTTCTTATGAAACTCAATGCTAGAGCTGTACCATTTGATCTATGTTAGCTCATCCATCTACAGAAGATGTGGTCCTCATGTAAAAACCAAAGGTGTTTTTAAAAAATCAGGTGTTTTAAAGGAATATAAAGCGAGATTCACACTTGGAGTTAATGTAAATGTGAGTAGGCTTATCTGAGAAGGGCAATTTAGGATTAAGGCTTCAACCTTAGGTCCAAACATACGAAACTGGTTACATTATTTGTGCTGTTGCACTTAAGTCATATTTTAGAGTAAGGTTTGTTTTCCTCCATATTGTATGTTTTCTTTCTTCTTTGTGTATATCAAGAGTTTCATATAATTTTGCCTAAATGACGTAATAAAATAAAGACTATAGCCAGGCATCAGAAAGTTTGGCTGTTCTGTTCTGTTTGAGAAGCTGCTAGTTCTGCTTTCCATAAAGGAGATCTTAAGATACTTAGCTCAAAAGTTGGCTGGTAGGTACATGTATGAAAATGCTCTTAAGATTCATTCTAAATGGTAAAGCACCTGTTAGGGAAATAGCACTTGGATGTTGAGTAAAGACTGTGGATGAAAGGCGATATGGCCCCAGTACTGAGTTGCTTGCCATATGAATGGAAACATGCAAGATGCCATCATAACACCTTTCTGTGTCAAAGTACCCATATGGAAAAGAATGCAGTTTATAAATGCTTTGGAAGATTTATTGTGAGTCCACATTTTTACCACGATAAGCATTGTATCCTTACTGAAGCTAATTATTGTAACTTTGATGTGACAGGGCAAGACAGCACAGAGGTTCCTCCATCTTGTATTCTTGCTGAGGCTTTTCAGGTTTAGCTAGTATTTGATTTTCTTCATCTTGATGGAGAATACTGTGAAAAATTACCCAACTCAATTCTAGGAAGCTGAGATTAAGATCTCAGCTATGTTATTTTAGCTTCTGTTAAATTACCTGCTTATACAAACCTTCCCCTCCTACTAAGCACTTATTTTAGCTTCTGTTATACTGCTTGCTAACACAAAACCTCCTCCCTTCAGCTGCTTAGTGAGATACCAGGAGGTGGTTTTTGCCTCTAAAAATCCCTTACATTAAACATGCAGGAGTATACTTGGGGTCTGGATACCTGGGTGGAGTCTTAGCCATCTGGAATAAAGACTTACGATAGGCTATAAAATGTCTGAGTTAAGGTCTCTAGAGGGATCCATATAACGCAGATAGGACATAATCCTTTTTCATCAGGAATATAATTTGTGTTTGTCCTCATTTGTATACAGCAGTTACAATATGATGTCTTTTAATCCTTTTTCTAAAACACCATCTCTTTTTACTATTTCAGTGGTTTGTATAAGAATAGTTACAGGGAAAAATAAGCAGCCTGTTTACATTAGATATCTGGGAATATCTATGAAATTACAGTTTGCAGTGCTACTGTTGACATTGCTATAAAATATGCCTATAGCACAATGCTATTGAATTTGGTAACAATACTTTCAAGTCTGAGTGACATTTTTCGCATTATCTGCATCTTTTTTTCCTGGAGTCTTTTCACAGCTTTTGCTGTTGACCAAATTCAACACCAAGAAACTATCAACATGTCTAAAGCATAATACATTTGAAAAAAGCGATTCCCTTTTCATTCCTGGAATTTTCTACTTTCCAGTGTCACATATTCAGGTTCACCACATGTTCCCAACTCAAAAACTAAACCAAACCAATCCAAACCAAACAAATCCAAACAAAACCAAATCCAAACAAACCAAAACAAAACAAAACAAAAACTGAAGACGGCCTATCAGTCAGCAAGACAAGGTGTAACATTCTTTCTAGGTTCACATAAAATAAACTGTAGTATGTAATTCTCTACCACTGATCACTAGAAATAGTAGAGAGGAAGGTTTGAAGGGCATGAAAAGCTTATCCAAGGACAAGTGCGGTCTCATTGAAAAATACTGTAGTGATATTGACTTTGTGCCCACTAACTCTTCAATAAAATATAGTCCTAAAACAAGGGGACCTTTATTTTCAATATTTTTGAGACAGTGTCTCAACTAAGCTGAGATAGCCTCAGACATGCATAGGTGGCTTTGAACTCTTGATCACTTTGCCTCCAGTGGTGAGATGGCAGGCTAATGTTACCATTCCTTATTGAAAGGACATAATATAGCTCAAGAACTCTTAAAAGCACCTTTTTTTTTAAATACCCCTTCCTCCTTCACTTTCCTCTACCCTTCATGTGAATGATTTTCTAATTTTCAGATGATGTCCCAGGGCATTGAAACAGCAACTGGAGTTGGTAATGATGGCTGCAGATGGACCAATGTGTGATAGAAATGGACCAAACATCATCAATCCAGATGGCTTGCTCTGCATCTGAAAGTTTCTAAATAGAAAATCATTACACTTTCATGTTCTGTGCAAACATAACTTTCACCCATCCTTCTATTCACATCAGGAGTATTTCTGTTTTGCCTTTTAAATCACACATATCATTTATGTGTATATTAGTGAACATTAATAACTTCAAAATGCTCCTAAGGTAGAATTAATCAAACAGATACATTTTGAGGAGCCAGATGTATTCTAATTTTTGGAATCCAAATCCACTAAGGGTTTTCTTCCTCAGTGTCTATGATCAAGTTATTTAAAAACAAATTGTGTGTTTAATCAGCATCTTAAATACAAGGCTCAGGGATGTACATAACAAAGCAAACATGTAAATGCAATCACTTAGCACCATGAATCTAGTTAGCTTAGAGAGAATGAACTCTTTTACCTCTGGTAGTTTAAATTTTGGTTTAATATTCTTTATCATAAACGAGGTAGAAAATACTCTCAAAAGCATATTCCCCTTGGTTTAAAACCATGTATTGTGTTTACAATTATGCTTGGCCCTCAGCAAGCCAGTGCATGGATGCCACTATGCAGCTGTCCTCAGCAGACAGAAATCGGCCTGCTAGTGGTATTCACCATATAATTTTGCCAATAGAAAGGTTGCACCACAAGAACGTTTGATTTTCATAATACTGTATTTTAATGAAACCATATGTTTTAAAAACCTAGTAATTTAATTGAAAAGAATAATTACAATTTTCTAACAAACTTATCAAGATTATGTCTTGCAAATTCCTTACAAAGAGTACAAGAGTACTCAGAAGAGTATATACTCAACAAGAGTATATATTGATTTCTGTTGAGAAGACTTCTTTTATATTTCATTTCTTTCTTCCTTTCCCTTCTTCCTTGTTTACATTTGAAAAGTATAACAAATCTAGATGTACAGGTCTTAATTTGCTTTATTCTCAATTCTAGAATGGGATATCTGTCTTAAACAAACACAATTCTGAATTATTATGTCCCAGTTTGCAAAAGTTTTTTTTTAAAGATTTATATATTATTATACATAAGTACACTGTAGCTGTCTTCAGACACACCATAAGAGGGCATCAGAACTCATGATGAGTGGTTGTGAGCCATCATGTGGTTGCTGGGATTTGAACTCATGACCTTCAGAAGAGCAGTCTGGGTGGTGCTCTTAACCACTGAGCCATCTCACCATTCCGCAAAAGTTTTATTCAAAGTAAGGAAGTAAGGGAAGAAGGAGGAAGGGAGGGATAAAAGAGAGACAAAGACACAGAGACATAGAGTCACAGAGAAACACAGACAGAGAGAAAAAGAGAGCCAGAGAGCTAGAGACATGCCTTCTTTCTCTTTATTTACTTCCCACTTACACCCTGTTTTCTTCTTTCCCATTTATATTTTATTACGTTTTTTTCTCTCTAAAATTTCATTTCTTTTATACACACATAGAGAGAAATGCAATGTATTTGTTAGACCTCTGACTAGAAATCTTTTTGTCAGACTCATTTATCATAGACTTTTCTTTATATAAAAAAAATTCAGTTTAGCAATCTAATTTTGAAAATGTGAAACGCTTTGAGCTAACAGTTTGAATTTGTTAGCTTTTACTTTGTTTTTAATATATATATATGTACATGTTATGTATATGTTATGTACACATATATATACTAGCTATGTGATTGTAGATGTCTGTGAAGGATAGAACAGTTGAATATCTTAGATCTGATTGAAGTTACAAGTAGATGACAGTTACCTGTGATTTCGGAAACAAGTTTGGAGCCTCAGTAAGATCAGTGTTATTTTAACCATGGACCCATCTCTCTGCCTTGCAATTCTAATTCTACAGAGATGCATCCAGAATTCCCTGCTGATAACTCCAGCTAATCTCCAGGGAGATGTAAAGTATAGACATCAGTGACAGACTGCTCATAAGCAGTTAAGAGTACTTGCTACTCTGATAGGACCCAGTTTCAGTTTCCAGCACTCATCTTTTATCTCTAGTAACAGGGAACCTAATACCCCATTCTGGTCTCTACAGACGCAAATATATCCATGTAGGCAACACATTCATATGCCCTCAAAGTGCACAATATTTTCCCCCATTTTAGCAGTGCTTAAAATATTAGCAAATGCACACAATTCTTTACCTGCACAATCCTTTTACAATGGTGACCCTCTTTCTATTACAGACGAATAGACAGATGCTGTCAGCTGCTGTTTTGGTCAATATATGGACCCAAGCAGAAGGCAAGAGTTTCATAGTATAAGAATATAAAGCATCCAATACTAGTGTAGGACAGAACATGCAAATGTTTACTTTCACAGTGAAGAATCATGACCATTTCCTTCCATGCAGTGGTATAATTTCATGGAGGATGTGAAGACATGTCAAAATGGTCTGTTTAAAATATCACTAACACATGACTATTTAAAGTTTATAAACATAAAAGGGCCACTGCTATTCATCAATATCAGAGGTCACCCATAGAGCATCACCAGTGACCACCTGTGCATATTTCTGATAGAGACAAACAATGTATTGTCTTCTATAAAGGAACCAACCAGTCTTAACAGCTCCTGGAAATGTTACCATTTTGGCCTACGCATGGGCTAGCATGGGTATGCTTGGTTGCCCTGCTGGAGCCATTTTCCAAGTGAGTCCTTAGTACTGCCTTTCCAAGGAGCTGATGAGACTCGGAAGTTTTAATTAAGGAGAAAAGTGATTATCACTCTGCTTCTGTGTGGGAGGAGAGAGATCACTCTTTGACACTGCCTAAGTCCTTACAGAAAATAACCTTCAAAAGCTGAAATGGAGGCAGGAAACTCAATCAGGAGACTTGAGTGGCCACCAGGAACTCCAGTCTTAAGAGTGTTCATTCTATCCCAACCTAAATAAGTTGGAGTTTACACTGGACTTGATAAGGCATCCAAGCCTCATAACCTCAGTGTATTTTAGTTCTACCGACACCAAGGAATGTCTTCATTTGTCGATGTTATTGTTTATTTTTGAAACTGTATTATTGCCACAACATTTCTAGTTCTTTCAAAACTGTCATATACCCTTCCCCACTCCCTTTCCCTTCAAATCCACGGCTTCTTTCACTCTTTTCCTCACCAATTGTTATTACAATAAATAATTGCAATTAATACATACATATGTATGTATGTGTGTACATATACATGCATATATAATATATATGCACATATATACATATATATATACATATACATATATACATACATATATGTATATAAAATCATGCTCAAAAAAAACAAAGAAAAAAAGAAGAAATTAGATAACCTGACTCTGAAGATCAAACTTGCCCTGAGGACTTGATGGCCCTAATCAGCAGGAAGTAGTCTTAACAATTACATCACCCTCCCTTTCCTTTCTATTCTTTTTCTCTGTCATGTAGCATTAGGGCATTAAACTTGTGGAAAAAGAATGAAGAATGGTGGAAGAAAGAAGAACCCACAAAGCAGCAAGGATCAGCAAGAGTACTCAAATTTCATCCTTAATATTAAAATAAAGCAACAAAGTAGGAAATAATGTGTCTTTACAAGGATTAATGCCACTCTCTGATGTTATTAGAAAACCGATCAATTGATACTGGTTTGCCTTTGGTGCCATGGTGCTGGTGCTGATAGTGGGGAGTGAGCTCATTTCCATGCATTTGACTAGGACAGGATGGACTACATCTTCCCAGATGAGTCCCTTAATTACATCTTCCTCACAACCCTATGAATCATGCACAAGAGCTAACATTTAAAAGCACAGTCAAGGCAGCATTTGTCATAAAACATACTCATCTGAAGTAATAAGAGCTCTGCTAAGGGTGCAGCCTTCTATAAAATTTCCTGAGGAGATGGTTTTTATATTTAATATGAAGTTGGAACTCTTACTTTTTTCAGTAGTTACTAAGTGCAAGGCCTGAGTATTTCTCCTATTTTTCTTCTGTATGTCACTACTCTGAGGCTATCACTAGTTATTTCCTGCATTTATGATCACGGGACCCAAGATTTAAACAGAAGCAGACTTTGTTCCTTTTCCCACAGACTGATAGATGAACAATATACACTGTTTATATTCTTAGCTGCACAGCAACCTGCCTTCGTTCTGTGTGCTGTTAGCTTCTATGACATGCAGAATTGCAACCTGGTTACTTTCCTGCTGGGTTTTACCTGAAAGTGAGCTTTTGTAGCTACCCAAACTAAAGGATGCTAAGGTTCTTTGTAATGGAACCTATGACAAAACAAGGTCAGAATACCAAGTTAGTGAAAGATATCCAATCCTTGTTGCATACAGAGTACTCCAGTGACATACACATTGAAGAGTAAAAGTTTCTGCTGTGGGGACTGACAGAGCCCAGTATCCTATCTGGCGGATAGATGTTTCTGTTATGCAATGGGACACAAATGTTCTTATCTGAAACATGTTTTGAATAGTGACTGTCCTTATTAGCTTTGCACATGCGAACCAAGTTTCACAGGAGAGAGCAGTCAAGTACCACTTGCTTCCCATGAACTGGTATCTGTGTCCCAACTTTTCAAGGATCTGAAAAATCCACTATTGGAGGCAAATTAACTGCTGACAGATTTGCCTAATAACTGTCCATTCCTAGTGCTGGCAAGGATGTGGAAATATTTGAATCCCTTATGTACCATTGATGGAAATATAACATGAAACAGCAACTTTGGAAAAATACCTGGTGTTTCCATCAATAGTTAAGTGCAGATATCACACTGTCTGATGTTAGGTATATGCACACAGAATTAGGAATATTATATCAAATAAAAAGTGTACATACATGTTTGTACACTTATTATATATATAATAATATTATATATAATAATAAAGAACAATGCGGTCTATCACTAGATTAGTGAAAAAAATCAAATGGGGCATATTTGTAAAATAGATTATTGTCTAGAACAAAAGGCTATGATGTCTTCCTACACAAGAGACATTGTGTAAGAGACAGACACCCCAGCCACTTCATTCTCCACAAATGAAATGACCAGATAGGGAATAGAGGCCCACAGCACATCAGCACAGTTTAGGAAGCAGAGGGGTGGAGAGTGGTGACTACAACTGTGGAGAAAGAGGTTTCTTCTGAGAGTAAAGCACGTGTTCATTAATGAGGCTGTCAGCGGCTGTGAATATGCACAAAACATCCCCAAAATACTTTAAAGGGGGGAGTGTTAAAGTATGTTACTTATACATACAAAAGCACAGACAGGTTATTACAATTTCAGCACAAGTAGAAGCTGACTTGCAGTAACGTATTTCGAACCCTATTTACATTAATCACTATTCTTTGTTTTATCAAATAGTCAAGGTTTAAAATATCTTGGTAAGGTTTGATCTATTATACATTATGCCTCACATTTTATTGTTACAACCCTCAGATTTTCTTCATTGTGTTTTGTTTTAACATGGGATATGCAACAATATCTTTCTGACAGATAATGAAAATAAAAGCCATTCAGTCAGTTTGCAGTCTGTATTTTTAAAAACTTCTTTTGCTTTTAGGGCGATGGATGAAGAGGAGGAAATTGTTTTTACTTGATAATTTCAATCCAAGTTGACTTCAGGAAATACAGCACTGGGTCACAGGCAGAAAGCAATATACTTTAAAGCCCTGAAATTACCACTTTTTTCAAAACCTATTATTACATTTCCCTGGGGATATAAAAATGATCTGTTAACTGGAATCATCCAACCTCTCACCCCACCTCTCTAATTTATCCTTCACTTTTAATATTCAGCAAGGAAAACCCTGTATGGTGTTCCTCTCTTCAAATACCAGTCTCCCACTGATTATACAGTATAATTTTCACTATGCATCTTGCCTTCTGTGACTTTTCCAAACCCATATTGCATTTCTATATTTACCTTTTATTTTAGACCAGTAAGGGATTTCTTTTTCTCCTTTTCCTGTACACCCCCACTGTGATCTTTGTGAAAACTGATGGCCAGGTTCATTGCATTCCTATTAATAGCCTTCCCAGTTTTACAGCTATATAGTCAGGTAACACCAGAACTGCCTGACACCAGGGACCTTGGGATTCTGCATTTTAACCTCAATGAACAAAATAGTTGATGGTGCAAAACAGAAATTCACCTTATGAATAAAGTGAAGTTATTAATAAAGGGTAAAACTAAGGATATCAATATATTATTGGCATCTATAAAAATCTATAACTCTTGTTATGTCAATTTGTTCCATTCTGAAAACATGTAAATCATGGTTTTCATTCTGTCCTTGCCTACCGCACACATTCTTCTTCCTTACTGTGAGGATTAAAGCCAGCGATGCATGCCTCATAGACAAGTGATCTACCACTGAGTTGATTTTTCAGCTCCACTGAACACCTTAGTTGAATATTAATTTCTCTTGACTCATTAATTCTATATTCCATAAAGTTCATAGAGTAGTGCATTGCACTTGGTCATCCTTCAGTCAATGGTGGATGAGTGAAAATTGGATTTCAATATGGTCAGTTCAAATCACATACAGTTTGAATTTTTCTCAGTGTAGGTTGATGTACATAAGTACCAGGCTGCTATCTTACAAAGAACTTGAAGTAGGGAGGCCAGCTGATGCTAAAGGTCATTGCTGTTTATGTGACTTGAGAACTTTTCTCATTAATTGCCCTGGGGAACACATGCATTGAGCACGTCAATACTAAATCTGAGCAAACTTTTCCATCTGTCCTTCTACGAAGCACAAAAGTGTTTCACAGAGGCACACTTTTCTATTTTTCTTACTGTTGGTCAATTACCATTTGTTAGCAAGGATTAAAGAAACAGACTCCTTATTAAGTATGATGTTCACATAAATTTAGAAGAGAATTTTTCATATAATAGAAACCTAAGTCAAGCTGGTACTTTTATCACTCCACAGTGCCTTCAATTTTTATAGCATGTGTGGCATACCAATGCTCTATGTTTTCTGCATCACATGTCTGAACTACAAGACCTGTTGTGAACCATATTTGAAAGGTAATCTCGGAGGCTTACTGCTGAATAAACTCCCTTTCTCTAGCTTCTTCTGGTCTCTGGGTGGCTGGTTTAGCTCAGTGCTCTGGTTTAAACTCCTCTCCAAGCTGAGTGCCTCAAACTTGCTTCTAATCTTCTGGTTCCTTCTTAGTCTCTGCCTCCTTATGTTTTCCCCTGTGACCTCTCTCTGTAAAACTGTCCTGTAAAACTGCTTTCTCTCTCCTGTGCTGTTCTTGTCTGACTTGGGTGTATCCTATCTCTTACCCATTCTGTCAAATCTTTCTCAGTTTCACGTTTTTGCCCTTCAATTAGACATCACTCTCAAACATGGGTGCTTCCTTCTTCAAACTAACTTTACTTTCATTGTTAGGGATTAAAGTTATGTATTAAGGGTGTGTCTGTATTCAAAGTGGGTCATACTGTAATTCAGGGCATGTTTGAATTTTGGCTGAATCATATACACATTTAGATTTAGAAGATGTTTGGATGTGATCTCTTGCCAGATAAATGATGTTGCTGGATTAAAATTCCTCTACATAAGTCACAAAATATGTTTTGACTTGGAATTTGACTTGGAATTATACTTCTCCTACTTTGAATGTCACCATCAGAAAACCTAGAAGGAAGAATATAAATATTACT
Source organism: Mastomys coucha (assembly GCF_008632895.1). Classification (NCBI taxonomy): domain Eukaryota; kingdom Metazoa; phylum Chordata; class Mammalia; order Rodentia; family Muridae; genus Mastomys; species Mastomys coucha. The sequence continues at coordinate 60,376,932 of NW_022196896.1, read as the reverse complement.
ATAAATTATTAGTATATATAATTTCCTCTTTCCATTAAGACCTTACACTATAGTCTGTTATTATATATATATATATATATATATATGTATATATATATATATGATAACTTCTACATAGAGAATATATATACATATAACTTCTATTATAGAGATATATTTCAAATTTTCTCATAATTATAGGGTTAAAATCAGTAATTCTCAATTTTCCTTGTTATGTTATTCTTTAATACAGTTCCTCATATTGTGGCATATTGTGGCAATCCTCTAACCATAAAATTATTTTCATTGATAATTCAAAAACAGACTAACTAGAGGGCACAGAGATAGTTTTCCAATTAACGAGGTCAGAAATGATAAAGGAGACATAACAACAGACACTGAGGAAATCCAGAAAATCATGAGATCCTACTACAAAAGCCTATACTCAACAAAACTGGAAAACCTGAATGAAATGGACAATTTTCGAGACAGATACCAGGTACCAAAGTTAAATCAATATCAGATCAATGATCTAAACAGTCCCATATCTGCTAAGGAAATAGAAACAGTCTTGAATAGTCTCCCAACAAAAAAAAGCCCAGGACCAGATGGGTTTAGTGCAGAGTTTTATCAAACCTTCAA
>NW_022196896.1:60350109-60375403 GCF_008632895.1 Mastomys coucha | reverse complement strand
AAACTCAGGTGACAGCAGATGCTGGAGAGGTTGTGGAGAAAGAAGAACACTACTTCATTGCTGGTGGGATTGCAAACTGGTACACCACTCTGGAAATCAGTTTGGCAGTTCCTCCAGAAATTGGACATAGTTCTACCTGAGGACCCAGCTATACCACTCCTGGACATGTACCCAAAAGATACTGCAACATGTAATAAGGGCACATGCTCCACCATGTTCATAGCAGCCTTATTTATAATAGCCAAAACCTGGAAACAACCCTGATGTCCCTCAACAGAGGAGTAGATACAGAAATTGTGGTACATGGTACATCTACACAATGGAGTACTACTCAAGTATTAAAAACAATAAATTTATGAAATTCTTAGGTAAATGGATGGATCTGGAGAATATCATCCTGAGTGAGGTAACCCAATCACAAAAGAACAAACACGCTATGTACTCTCTGATAAGTGGTTATTAGCCCAGAAGTTTGGAATACTTCCAAGTGTGGAAGAACAACCCACAAACCACAAGGAACTCAAGTAGAAGGAAGACCAAAAGGTGGACATTTCATTCCTTCTTAAAAGGGGGAACCAAATACCCATGGAAGGAGTTGCAGAGATTAACTATGGAGCAGAGACTGAAGGAAGGGCAAGCCAGCCTAAATATAGCTATCTCCTGAGAGGCTCTGACAGTACCTGATTAATACAGATGTAGAGGCTCATAGCCATCCATTGAACTGAGTACAGGGTCCCCAGTGCAGGAGTTAGAGAAAGGACCAATGGAGCTGAGGGGGTTGCAGCCCCTTAGGATGAACAACAATATGAACTAACTAGTACCATCAGAGCTCCCAGGGTCTCGACCACCAACCAAGGACTGCACATGGAGGGGTATGATTGTTCTGGCAGCATGTGTATAGTAGAGGATTGCAAATTTGATCATCAATAGGAGGAGAGGTCCTCGGCCCTGTGAAGGTTCTGTGCCCCAGTGTAGGGGAATGCCAGGGCCAATAAATGGGAGAGGGTAGGGTGGCAGGCATGGGGAGGGGGAGGCAACAGGGGTTTGTTTTTGTTTGTTTCTTTGTTTTTTGGAGGGGAAACTGGGAAAGGAGAAATTTACATGTTAATAAAGAAAATATCTAATTAAAGAAACCAGTAATTTTTCTATGGTTATAAATTATAATGTAAATATCTGTGTTTTCTGATAGTCTTAGGCAACCCATTTGAAAGGGTGATTTAACTCTGAGGGTTATGACTCACAGGGTGAGAACTACTGGTTTAAATGGTTGCATAGGTTAAGAACACCCTTAACGAACTTCTGGGAAATTTAGTGACTAAAAATACAAAAGAATTTCAATATATACCTAATTTGTTATAAAGAAAACAAAAACATTTTAAAATATGTACTTATATTTATTTTTTTACTTCAATGCATTTTAAACATAGAAACCCAGGTGCTATTTTGTTTAAATAATATGACACAGTTATTTATGTATTACAGTTTTCAATACCATATTGAAAGAAAGTAAAGTATAATTATATTTTCTCCTGATTAATGTATCTTAATTTTACACATATACTGAATAAAATATTCATCATACAAAATATATTATGATCAAATTGAACGAACTATGAATTGAAAGAGTTACAAAAAATTTTATCTTTTGTTTTGCAAAATTAAAACTGAAGAATGAGGTTTTAATGTTTTCTCACTTGAAAAGGGGCTCCGGTTTTGCATAGGAATCCATGATGTGGACCTGATGTTCCTTCTTTTTCTTTATTAGCATATGAGATCCTCATCACATTCAGGTACCCTCAGAGCTCCCAGGGACTAAACCACCAATCAAAGAGGATGGCCTAATAGGTCATCAGTGGGAAGAGAGGCCCTTGGCCCTGTGAAGGTTCTATGTCCCAGTGTAGGGGAATGCCAGGGCCAGGAAGCAGGAGTGGGTGGGGTGGTGATCAGGTGGAGGGGGGAGGGAACAGGGCTTTTTGTTTGTTGTTGCTTTTTTTGTTCCTTTCTTTTTCTTTCTTTCTTTTCAGAGGGGAAACCGGGAGAGGAGATATTATTTGACATGCAAATCAAGAAAATAATCTAATTTTAAAAAAAGTTCATTCAATGAAACAACTCTCTTCTTTCTATCACTTGATGGACAGGATTTCTGGGTTGATTAGTATTTTGCTTTTAATTTCATTACCTAACAATTTAGCTCATTAAGGTATGCAAGTGTGTTATTCAGTAACAAGACACATAAATGTGCTAATTTTATGTCAAAAGTTACAATGTATTTTAAGCATCATTAGAAAGTCTTGCTTTTGTGACTTTATCCTATAAGTAAGCACAGCTCTTCCATAAATGTGTATGTTATTTTATTTATTTTATAAAATAATGAAATATTTTAGCATTTCTCTCCTTATTGGGGTAGTCCAGGCACACTTGATAAGATTGCTAAACAGCTGGCCAAACACCTGCTGCAATACCGGCCCCTACCGCTAACTGAAGCAGGTAACTTCCTCTGTATCATCACATGCTGGCCTAGAGAAGTCTGAGGTGCTTGGCTTTTTAATGCAGATGTCCCTGTGCCCACATTTCCTACAACTCTTTTTACACAACTGATTCATTCCTCTGCATTTAGTTGCTTCTATCACCAAAATCTGAAACCTAAGCATGCTCATAGAATTACTTAATAGATAGGCGAGTCAAAATGCAGGTAGCAGTGCTTGCTGTATTTTAAGATTAATGTGTTTGAAATATCCCATTTACAAATGAAGACAGATGTAACAAAGTTAACATTTGAAAGGGATGTTCTAGGGTGTCAATACAACCCATTCTTCAATGAATTTTACATTATATTTTTACTCTAAGCCATTTTCCTAGTGTCCAAAACCTAAAATTCCTGGACTCCTTTAAAATCCAGCTGTAATGTACTCATATTTCTCTTATTTGTGTTATAATCTTTGATAAACTTTGCATATCTTCTTATTTCCTGCTCATAGTTAACAAAAGTAAGATAAAATTTTTCTTTACATTTTTTGAACTTACATTAAGCACATTGAAGAGTGGTTGGGAATTATTTGCTGTCCAAATGTGAATAGTTAATGTAATAGATCTTATCAGAAATTTTAATTTGGAAATGTAGTAATTTCAGGCAAAGAAGGGCAGTTGCAGTCTTCTTGGAACACACAGGAGCAAGGAGACCTGGAGATGTTCTAGTGCTGGGCTTGGCTAGCCATGACGCCTTTGTTAGTGAAGACAACCTTATAGCTTACCTCTGGAAAGACTGAAATAATTTCTGCCCACTGAAAGAGGCTGCCATACATATTGATGATATGGTAGAAATTAACCAGTTAGCATTTAATTAACTGATGATTTATAGTCTGCCCTAATGATTCTTGAACAAGTTGCCTATAAAAAGCCTCTTAGCTTCTAAGTTTTCTTCAGACCTGAAATGATATCACCAGTTCCCTCCTTAATTAATGTGTTAAACTGGATCTTTAACATCCAATTAGGTAATATTTGCCTAAGAATAATAATTTACTTATTTACAATTACATTTTAACACTGATATCTTATGTATTTAAATAATTCTCTTCGTAAATATCGCTCAGTAATTTTATACAATGAAATTCGTTCTATTTTGAATGATGTTCTATATAAAAAATACAAGATATGCCAATAAGATTCTTTTGCTAATTGGAAATCTCTTTAATGAGTATTGAAGAATGAATACTTTCAGTTTTACTTTAGATTATTAGCAATAACTTATTTTAGCATTAGCCTCCAAGATAGAGAATATACCTGCCCTTAATAATGACTTTAGATCTTAGTAGTCTGAGGAGTAATATCCCTCAGGGAATTTTTTTAAGCTAAATCTTTCTCAAAGACACGGAATGAGCTTTCAGTGAGATTCATAAAGCATTATTAATGTGTATTACATGCCATGATCCAGCCTCTACCAAATTTTATAGTAGATAAAGATCTCTTTAAGATCTCCCTTGTGCTTCAAGCTTTATTAGAAGCAATCTTAACCTTATAGCAAAAAGGGGTTAGCATTCTGTGCAGTGGATACTGCAGTGCACCATGGTTTATTTTTCATGATGGAGGTTCCAGGATATACTATCTACATTACTTTAGACTAAGTCACCAGTGTCAGTTAGCTAAATATGTCTTCAGTCTAGAGAACACAGAAATATTATATACTAAGACTTTTACAAGAACTTCCTAAAATCTATGCTTCAGTGTCTGGTAGACTAGGCCTTACGGCCCTGAGATTTGTGTCTAATCTAAATTTGAACTTCTCTAAATTCCAAATCCCTAAATGGCCTGTTTGAGCTGCAGCCTCCTGCAGAGAAGCATGGAGATCTAAATCTGTTTCATGTGTTTACTGGGAATATGAAATAAAATCAACATGGCTGTCTAGTCTTAAGCCTGAGAAGCCTAGGCCACCCACTCATGTATCATAACTAACAGTTTTAAATAGTTAGCAAATAATATGTTTTCATGGGCAGTGTTCGTGCATACTTCAGCTTGGTTGATTTTTACTCGCTGACTTCCCTCTTCCCTTTGGCCCATTTCTCTGTTCTCTGCTGTCCATTTTTATATCCAGTACCCACACCTCCTCCAGTTGGCTTTCTCATGTTCCACCGCCTTTTGTTAAAATCTGTTTTTTTTCCCCAGTCATATGGGCACCTTTCTGGTTTCCTGGGTTTTACCCAAGTTTCTCCCACTTGGATACATACACCTAACAATTAGAAGCTTGGATTCATACACGATAACATATGGTAGTCATATTTCTGAGTCTCGGTTAATCTTGTTTCCAAAAATATTTTCCAGTTCTGTCTATTTTTCCTATAGATTTCCCTTTCATTTCCAGCTGAATAAAATGCCATTGCTAACATTTTAGCAGATCCTATTTAGACTTTCTTTTTTGACCAGTTTGAAGTTACTACTGTCAATATCAACTAAGTGAAAATAGGAGACTGAAAAAAATTATAGTCATTTATATTATAGCACAGAGAAAAAGCATTATTGATTATCATCAGTATATGATTAGCAGGATAAAAGTGAGTTAGTTAGAGCTTGAAAGCTTCAGATAATCTTTATAGTTTATTATGTCATGTGATATAAAGCCACTCCTTTTTGTTTTTTTTTTGTTTGTTTGTTTTTGTTTTTGTTTTTGTTTTTTCGAGACAGGGTTTCTCTGTGTAGCTCTGGCTTTCCTGGAATTCACTCTGTAGACCAGGCTGGCCTCTAACTCAGAAATCTGCTTGCCTCTGTCTCGCAAATGTTGGGATTAAAAGCGTGTGCCACCACTGTCCAGTTTATAAGCCACTCTTAATAGTGGACATCAGATATCTCTTCTTTGATAGCTTCACCCCAAAATTTAAATGGGTATCCATTAATGAATACAACAATGGATTACTTCCACACCCATGGTCACACATATGACCCTGGTTAAACTCAGCAGGTCACAAAGTCAAACAAAAAGACATGAGCATTGGAAAATGACCTGCAGAAAGCAATCAGGTTAATAGGGAGAGAGTAGATTAGAAAGGGTTAAGAGAGAAGTATCAGAATATGTTTTTACATGTATGAAATTGTCAAAGAACACATTAACAGAATACTTATTTAAAACAAACAAGAGTTGTGTTCCCTAGGCAAACTAGATTATTTCAATGTAAGGTTCTAGATGGACTTCTGAGGCTCAGCTACCTAGTAAGGAACTTGGCTCCATCTAGTAGTCCCAACTCTTTAAGGAAGACTGAGGCTGGGGTACCACTGAGAACCAATTAGATCCTAGACTCAGTCATTTGGAAGCATGACTCTCCCAAATAACCACTAGTAAGATTGTGCTATATCTACCAGGACTGCTTACCAGAAGACTATAAACCACTTTCTAAAAGAGACATTCCCCCACTGAATGACTCCTGAATGTCTCCACCACAGAATTCCAAGGAGCTCAGGATGTCCTCAGATCCAGCCCTCCTCATAACCCTTCAACATGGTCATGGGTTATTTATTCTTTGTTTTCTTTCTTTATATTGTTGTAATTAGGGAACCACAAAAGTATATTTATTTCATTTCATTGCCTAAAATTCTGTTCTGGTACAATGGGGAAAAAAAAGCCTCAACCAGCCAACCAAACCCACAACAAAAACCAAATCCAAACCACACCAAACAAACAAGAAATACCATCCTATTTTCTATGGTTGGAGTAGGAATTTTCTTGCCATGAGGTAGGATACTATTTTAACCAAAATTTCATGTTGATCAACTAAAAGTGAAAAATCTCATAAGATACTGCATTTTAAAACAGGGTTTTTAACAAAAATCATAGGGTGAAATGAGATCTCACAAACAGGTTGAATATAGTGAGACTGATGTCATCATAGGCAGAGGAAATTAGGACCTAGGCAATGTAGACCCCAGAAGAAACCTCCTGAAAGTTAAGGGTTGAGGCTCAAAAGACCCCTGGCCTTTGGAGGTCTTCTTCATCTCTAACTGTACTGCTTACAGAATCAGTCTGTGGTATGTACTAATGATCCCCCTAAGCACACTAACATAATTATGATGAATGAGGAATGTGAGCCTCATTTTCCATATGCAACTGTGTCAAAGAATTATGATGCAATATATATTTTTACAGACAGGATTAGAATATTAATATAGAACTTATAGAAGTACTGTAATTAGTATAGAGTTATGAAAAGGTCTATTTCATCTATTAATCAAGGAAATGTAAAACAGGTTAACACTGATTTTCATAGCAATTGAATACATTTTCCCCTTTTAATTATTTCTGATAATACCCACTGCAATTAATGAAGGTCAAATCAATCAATGACAGCAGGTAAATTTGCTATCCTTGGGAAATGATTAAGGGAATGATAAGAATAGTTAACCTGAAAGTGAAATGTACTGTGCCTCAACAAATCCAGGTTTCAAATGGTATATGAAAATCATCTTACAATTAGAATTTGATATATAGAGTCTAACAAGGTAGTACATACAGAAGTAGAGTACTATTCAGATGTAAGGAAGAATGAAGTCATGAGGTTTACAGCCAAATGGATGAGTTATATTACACTGGGTGAAGTATCTCAAATCCTAGAAGACTAACCGAGATATTCTCTAGATACTCTCTCTTTTTTGTGGATTCTACCTCCAAATCTTCAGATGTGAATAACCTGTAGTAATCACAAAATCCGGGAAAGCAGAGGAAGATTGTACGGTTATATAGTGGTGGTGGGGTGAGCCTGTGGAATAAAGAGGAAAATAGCAATTTATGGGTATTATGAAGGTGAAGGTCAGAAAAGAGGATGGCATATCTGGGGAGAGAGGTATCCAGGAGAGGGAGACAGGAAGAAGGAATAAATAACATTAGAGTATTTGAAAAAATAAAACCTCCAGGAATATTACTATTTGATATTTACCTAAAAATAAGATGTGTTCATGTCCACATACATATATGAAACTATATTAAGGCATATTCCACCACATGGCATAATCTAGTAAAAGCCAGTTTCTAGGCATGAAAAATCTATTTTTTGAGCTGATAGTCAATTGAATCCAGGAAACCCCCATAAGACAACATGAATTATTGTAGTTGCCCTTGTTGCCTCCTGGAATTTGAAGGTAAATCTCTTCTGCTGAAGTCAGTTGGCATTTGGAGAAGTTGAAAGGAAACTAATGTAGGTACCTTCTTCCTGAGGACTAGCTTTTACCATGTTGGAAAATGCTATTTAAGTTCCTTAGAAAGAAAAAGCAATCAATGGTCTTACCAAGCCGTGACATCTATTAACCACAACAAGGACTAGCATAGAAAGATAACGCTAAAGGTGGAATAGTGACATTTATTATCTTGGTAGTAACTAACAGGTGTCTAATTTAACTTAACACCCACCCAATAGGAGGAAATGCATGCCTAGTTCTGTAAACTTAGCCAACTACTCAAGATTGCCAAAACTATGAAAGCAAAAGAAAAACCTACAACTGCCACTTTCCTAAGCTAGTATACTTGCTAATTCCATTCATAATCTTCATCTTTATGCACACAGGTAAGTATAGCTTTTACTCTTCACCAAAAAAAGCGTCCTTTAGCAGCACATAGACATTGTAGAAAGCCACAATTGTTCAGAATGTAGAGAGCAACTGTGCATTATATAAAGATATTCGCTAGTTTTATGTCAACTTGACACAAACTAGAGTCCTCAGAGTAGAGTATGCTGCAAGTGAGAAAATGTCTCCAAAGTATCTGTTTGTAGGTAAGGCTATAGATTTAAGATTAATAATTGATGGGGAAGGACCTAGCTTACTATGTGTGCAGTTAATCGAGGGATATTTTTCCTGGGTTCAGCAAGAAAGCAGGCTGCACAAGCCACAGGGAGCAAGCTAGTAAGCAGTACTTTGCTGTGGCTTCTGTATCAGCTCCTGCTTCCAGGTTCCTACCCTGCTTGAGTTCCTGTCCTGACTTCCTAGTGAGCTGAATAAACCCTTTCCTCCCCAAGTTGCTTTGTTCATAGTGATTCATCGCAGGAATAATAACCCAAACCACAACTGGTACATCTACAATGTAAATGCTATACCAAAGATTCAGGGAAATTTGAGGATAAAGAGACAGAAAGGTTGCCTGGCAGTGGTGGTGCACGCCTTTGATCCCAGCACTTAGCAGGCAGAGGCAGGCTGATTTATGAGTTAGAGGCCAGCCTGGTCTACAGAGTGAGTTCAGGATAGCCAGGGCTACACAGAGAAACCCTGTCTAGAAAAAACAAAAAAATAAAAAATAAAAAGTTATAAGAGCCGGAAGACCAGGATGTCTGCTCTGAGATAGTAGATTCTATATGACAGAGTAGCTACATTGATGATATCTCAACAATATGATGGCCTAAACAGGGTTTGAACAATGACAATGTAAGTTGATTTGCCAAGATGGATGGAGAAATCTCATAAGACCTCAGACATAAATGAAAAGCTGTAGGAGATTAATGATTGTTTAGAGAGGGAAAATCATCTCCCCCAGGGATAAACCCTGAAACTGGTTATCTAATATCTAGTGATCAACAATAAAAAAGTATGCCTTCAGGTAATATATGTATATGTGTGTGTGTGTGTGTGTGTGTGTGTATACACACACATACATGTAATGTACTATATTGTTTATAATATATTATGTGTATTTTATATATGTATACATATGTTATATATATATATATATAAAGAATGTACATACATAAAACAATAACAATTAAAGAAAAACAAAAGACAGTCAAAAGAATTTCTTGGATTCGTTTGTAAGAATATGGAGGTTCTACAGTAGGGGCAACAGGAAAGTCATAATAAAGATTATGATATGAATGCAATCTTTATGGAATTTAACAGTGTAAAATCTACATATAATACATGGCAGTATCAAGAACAAAACTGATTTAGCTTCTATATATGCTACCTTGGCTTAACATTTAACATACATATTTTTTGGAATTAAATTTCTCTGCTGAAATAATATTGTTTGGTTTTTGTAATTTTTTCGAAGAATAAGTATCCTTTAGTAAATATACACCATTGGGAATAAATTATTTAGCAATAACAGTAACCCTTCTATAGGCTTTATATCTGTGTATAACAGTGTGTGTGTGTGTTTGTGTGTGTCTGTGTAGCAACCTTTTCATGGTACACTAGATTTCACTTCATCATACCAATTTTACTATCAAATAAGTATTGGTTTTCTTTGTTTTCCATGAAGACTGGAAAATATAACCCATCAACACGGACACAGTCAAGTGGCAACAGAATACTCAGGTTCTTGCAGCTGTAGTCCATAGATAAATGTCTATGTTACTCTTCACTTCTATGAGAAAATTCTGAGTGTCTGGTACTTAGTTCTTGAAAAGGCCCCAGTGAGAGACAGTCTTTACTCTCCACACTATCACCCAAGTCATGGGTCACAATATGCTTTTTCTCTTTCTCACCTTTAGCTCACACTTGATTTTGTTTCCTGTACTTGTACTCAAACCATTGTGGCAGGTTCTGCTTTCATCAAAACAAAAAGACATGCATGAACATTCAGCTGGAATCATGTGGGTGCCTTGTCCAAGTATTTCTAGTCTCTATGCCTTTCTTTTCTGTTATCATGTGCAGTTTTTGTGCAGCATAAATTCACTGTTTGCAGAATGTCTGGTAATTGCATTTGACTCATTCTCCCTTCAGGATGTCATCTGTGCCTGCCCCTCTCTGATCTATACATTCTATCTAGGGCCGGCTCTGAGATCCCTGTCATGTGATTGCCTCTTCATTGCCTAAACTTGTTTAATATATTGTCTACTTTATTTTGACTGTTGTAGTCAAAACAAAGTTTATTCATTTCCCCAACTTTTCAATGATCTTTATTATTCATTTATCTGAGAAAATGTGGCTGAATCTGAAAGAGATTCTCCTAAATTCTTTATGTATTAGCTGAATATTTTGTAATTTAATTTACTTGAAAAAACATTTTGTATATGTTTAAAATGTTCATGCTGAGATCACTTTATTTTGAAGGATAGCTATGAAATATTTCTTCCTATGTATTTAGGGGTTCATATTGTTGTTCCTCCTATGGGGCTGCAAACCCCTCAGCTCCATTGGTCCTTTCTCTAATTCCTTCACTGGGGACCCTGCACTCAGTTCGATGGATGGCTGTGAGCCTCTACATCTGTGTTAGTCAGGTGCTGTCAGAGCCTCTCAGGAGATAGCTATATTTAGGCTGGCTTGCCTTTCCTTCAGTCCCTGCTCCATAGTTAATCTCTGCAACTCCTTCCATGGGTATTCGGTTCCCCCTTTTAAGAAGGAATGAAATGTCCACCTTTTGGTCTTCCTTCTTCTTGAGTTCCTTGTGGAATGTGGGTTGTTCTTCCTGTATTCCAAACTTCTGTGCTAATAACCACTTATCAGAGCGTGCATACCATGTTTGTTCTTTTGTGATTGGGTTACCTCACTCAGGATGATATTCTTTTTTTCTTTTTTTTTGTAGGGGAAACTGGGAAAGGAGATATCATTTGAAATGTAAACAAAGAAAATGTCTAATAAAAAATAAATAAAAGTGGATGGATGTCCATGGAAGATAACTATATTAAGTGAATTATATTACTCTCAGGAAGTCAAGAAGTAGAAGAAGAAGAAGAAGAAGAAGAAGAAGAAGAAGAAGAAGAAGAAGAAGAAGAAGAAGAAGAAGAAGAAGAAGAAGAGGAAGAAGAAGAAGGAGGAGGAGGAGGAGAAGGAAAAGGAGAAGGAGAAAAAGAGAAGGAGAAGAGGAAGAAGAAGAAGAAGAAGAAGAAGAAGAAGAAGAAGAAGAAGAAGAAGAAGAAGAAGAAGAAGAAGAAGAAGAAGTAGTCAAAGAAGAAGAAGAAAGGGGAGGAGGAGGAGGAGGAGAAGGAGGAGGAGAAGGAGAAGGAGAAGGAGAAGGAGAAGGAGAAGGAGAAGAAGAAGAAGAAGAAGAAGAAGAAGAAGAAGAAGAAGAAGAAGAAGAAGAAGAAGAAGAAGAAGAAGAAGAAGAAGAAGAAGAAGCAGCAGCAGCAGCAATTTATCTGTCCAGATCTTGAGACTGGTTATAAACAATCCCTCATCACTCCTCAATGCTGTACTGGGGATCCCTGCATGGACAAGAATACATTAAGAACTGCTGAACTGCTTTGGGACATACTTAATCTTATAGTCATAGTAATTCCAGTAATGATAATAGTGTGGAGCAGACATTAATCAAGTAGGTAGCCTTCCTAGAAGTCTAGAAGTTTCTTAAAAATTCTCTTTTCCATGACTTTATTATGTTCCATGTAATTTAAGTCACCCCTTTACCAATCACTACTGTTTAAACGAAGGCTTCAAATGAAAGTTAACTTAGTAACTTTCACAAAGATTTAACAACAAAAGCAACAACAGTTAAAATTACTCTTGAGGAAATGACACATTAGTTGTGCACTAATCTTATCGCCAGAGTAAATGCTAACAATTTACTTATACACACAGAGCTTCCCTTTGTAGCTTTTGAAAATGATCAAACAGTATGATCTTCTGAACTCCCAGGAGGGAAATGCCCGTGTGGATGTAAATCACTTGTTAAAGCTTCTTACTACATAATGAGGATTTTTTTCAGACAAACCAAACCCTTCGGGCTCATGAGATATCTACTCAATAGTTGATAGGAATCTAATCAATGAGATCTTGCTGAATGTACTACCTGAAATTTGTAGTACAATTATAGCCATCTTATGCAATATTGTCATGATGGATCATTTCATGTTATTATGCTTTCATAGCATTTCAGATTTGTTGTGGGCTAAGTAACATGGATTCACTGGGACAATGATGTATGGTTGACTTGTCATCATGCCACAAATCTTTATTTTTCACATTGTGACAAAAATACATGTTTTGTTGATTTTCTACCCCTGATTCAGTTGAAAGAGCCCTGATTCAAATCATGTATTCTTGTTGTGTATTCTCTATCTACCTTCCCTTTTATGAAGCCGAATTTTGTAATGTAGCTCAGGTTTGCCTCTTACTATCCTCTCCCATCAGCCTCCCAGTGGTGAAGATTACAGGTATGTATTACCACATGCAACTCCTCTACTTCTTACAGGACTGTTGTCTGTGTCTAAATTACCACAAAAAATCTTTCAAGTAATTATGAAGATGAAACAATGTCACTCAAAAATCTTATTCTTAATGACCTGATGGATCCTGAATATCATCATTCCACTGATGGAATAGTCAGAAACTGGCAAATTATAGCCTACTTACAGTTCAATAGATTTATATGTGGTCTAATCAATATATCTTCTCTAAGAAGGCATTCTAGATGAAATATTTATTTAGAGTAGTTTGTGTGATTAATTTTATTTGATAATTTCAATAATATATTGTTTACTCCTACTACCTCTTTTATCTTTCTATAGTTATCAGCTATATTCCTTACTGCCTACCAATCCCTTTCCAAAATTGATGACTTTTGATTTGGAGGGTGGGGACTTTTCGCTTAGCTGGAGACATCTGTATGAGCATTGGATTGGACCTACACACTGGAGTCTGGTAGCGTTATCAGTTTGTACACACCTGGAGACATCTGTATGAGCATTGGATTGGACCTACACACTGGAAGTCTGGTAGTGTTATCAGTTTGTACATGCCTGGAGACATTTGTACTGTATGAGCATTGGACTGGACCTACACACCGGAGTCTGGTAGTGTTATCAGTTTGTACACACCTGGAGACATCTGTATGAGACATCTGTATGAGCATTGGACTGGACCTGCACACTGGAGTCTGATAGTGTTATCAGTTTGTACACACCTGGAGACATCTGTATGAGCATCGGATTGGACCTACACGCTGGAGTCTGGTAGCGTTATCAGTTTGTACACACCAGAAGGCTGTGCTTCCCCTTCTCCATGGATCTATCAGCCACAGATAGTTCAGAAGTGAGAGTCAGTGCCTCCCTGAGTGTTTTCTCCATCCAAGGTTCCCTGATGACACCCTCACATTTGTGCACACACAGTACAGAAATTTGTAACTACTATAAACCCATGACGTCAGGCCCCATGTCTTTGCCAGGAGATGGCATTTCACAGTTCTTCTCCCTATGTTCCTGCTTACATTATAACCACTTCAAATTTTATGAAAAGGTAATCTGCAACACTATTTATCTATTGATTACTTGGAAAACAATAAATTCTTAATTTACTGTAACACTGTAAAAGTGGATATTTTGCTGAATTTTTATTGAAACTAGAGAAAGTAAACATTACATTTTTTTTTTTTGTGCTAGAGTGAAATCTGTCTACACCAAGTTTTGACCTTACATTTTAATACTAAAGTATATTGCTTCTAAACTTTTCACTGTAATTTTTTCACATAATAACTAGTTTCTATACAAGAAGTATATACTGGCTGCATTCCCTAAGAAACAATGTAAGCACTGTGAGCACTCCGAGCTGTATAACTTCAAATTCACTATACCCTTGTGTGTGTGTGTGTGTGTGTGTGTGTGTGTGTGTTTGTGTGCCTGTTTGTCTGTGTGCATGTGTGAGAGTGTGTGTGCATGTGTGTGGACATATCTATGCATGGATGTGTGTGTGAACAAAATGGATATTTAGGAATTGATAAGTTAAGACTGTTTCCAGTTGCAGATAATGATTGAGGAAGCATGAAAAAACCGCCTTAACATTATTTGATGTACTGTGGGTAAGAAATTCAATCAATATATGCATACTTATTACATATAATATCATGTATACATGTATATATATACTTGTTACATATAATTATATAAGTGAACAGATGTGAAATAAAGGAGATACCCAGGGACATCTTTTTATTAAAGTGTGTGCTGACAGGAGATGCTAAGAGCACCAGGTAGGTAGTCAAAGAATCTATTTTCCGTGATACCTAAGGGAAAGACTTACTATTAAAAGAAAGGCAAAAATATTTCTTAAGATGAAAAAATGCAACACAAAAGGTTTCTAAGTAAGCCTATATCAAGAAGAAGGGAAAAGGGTTGATTGTGAAAAAAATCATAAAATATTAAATATATTAAATTAGAAATAAGCTTAAAAGCATCAAAAATATAATGTGTAACAGACTTTATGATGAAAATGATCTGAGCTCCTTGTGTTTCTCCGGGAGAGGTTCAAATATTGCCAAACTGTATATGTAAAGGCAGCGCAGCCCACGTTGGTAGGCCATATATTCATCAAGTACTTTCATTTAGTTTAAGTCTTTCAACCAGTGTTTTTGTGGTCATGTTAATAATATAGAATTTGGATAACTGGCTATATAATAAAATGGACATTTGGAATAATTGAGTTAATCATTTAAAACATATGTCAGTTATAAAGCAATAAAATGTAAGATATATAAGTCTAAACTATACAGACATAAATAAATAAAACACTATTAAAGGTAATTAAAATGAAGTAAGTACATAAATATATATTAGGCCTGCATACTAAAATCATGCAGATTTCTTTCCTAGATAAAATTAAGTCCAATTTATGTGTAAGGAAATGAAACCACAGGATGCCAAGTTAAAACAAGGAAAGAAGGATTAGCCAAGTTCCCTTGCATAATTAGATATTAGGCTCAAAATCACGTTGGTGTCCTATTGACCACCAAAAGCAGGACAGAGACTGGAGAGCTGGGAAATTGATCCATTCAGAGCAGAAGTCCTGGCTTAGGACAAAGCAAGCTTTTCAAATTTGTGCAGCTAGGATACATTGTTTAATACATTTCACTGCTATAATAAATAAATTTTAAGGTGAGGCAGATGGAGTCCAAAGTCTACAAGCATACCATGACAACCTAATACTGAGTGACATTTACGATACCTTAAATAACTCACGATTTCATAATAGGAAATTATTTACAGAAAACTGTATTCTGTAAAAATTCCTGAAAAACCTAACATTTAAAATATACTTTCTACTCACCCAGTATCAAAAAAGAGAGTGAAAAGACAAACTCATAAGCCAGTGAAAGTATTTGACAACAAAAAATAAACAAAAATTTTGTATCTAGAGCTCTGTAATTCATAGAGAAATATCTTACACATAATACAAAAGGCACGGAATCCCCAAGAAAAACAAGCAAATATCATGCAAGCATTTATATTAACAGTCAGGCAATGAATACACAAAAATATCACAAATATTACTAATAAGAAAATGCAAATAATTACTATAATACAATTGATATCTTATTTGCTTATATATAAGTATGTGGACAAAGACTATAGCAATATATCTGGTAATAGAGTATACTAGCTTAAAATAAAATAAAGACATCTGAACACGCATTCCTCATGACAGAGTGTGTCCATGGTACTATTAACAAAAGTGTGTATGTGTTTGTGTGGTGTTTCTGGGAGATATGGGGAGAGAGTCAGAGACAGACAGAGAGGCAGAAAGACACAGAGAGATCAAGAATGGGAGATAGTTCCAATGTTTGTTTATGAGGACATATTTTTAAAAATCTCTTACACACATCAGTGAAAATGAACAAGCTGTGCTAGATGCATTGATGTGATTAAACCTTAAATGATAAATATGTTTTGCTCCCTCTGAGGCTCAGAAAGAATCACAAAAAACATGTGGGAAACAGTGGATGGAGCTGTGCAGAAGGAGACATCAGAGCATGACATGGGCTCTCACTGTTCAAGATCTGCATGACTTCAGGCCTATTAACATTTTTTTCAAGGATCACAAGGAGCTCCTGAGTCCCCACCCATCCCTGAGGGATGACTGGCATATAATCTTCGGGAGGAGAAGTCACACTGAAAAACAGTCCAAGTTCCACTGCAGAAAGACCGTAACAGGTAAGGGTCTTTCGGGGGAAAGAGAGGAGCAGGGTGTTTAAGAACCAAACACCACTACATACAAGAATCTAGAAGCAAAGAATAAAGCAAAGAATGTGCATAGAGTAAGTTCTCATTCATGGAATTTAAGAAGGCACACTGGAGAATACATACAGGTACATATAAGTGGATATCAAGCTAACTGTGAGAAGCAAGTTGTGAGGGTTTAGCCGCCACATTATAGACCAGGCTTAGGAGCCATGCTTGCAAGGGCCAAGTGAGGCTTGCAGGATTACAATGTGTTCTTAATGTGAGTTTATCAGTATTCGGTTTATGAACATTTTAATCTTTATATTTTAATGATAATATCTATATTGTGTTTATAAGTTTTCACAGTAATGGAGAATAATGGGAACAATAATATCATACAAATGGGGATTTTGCATTTTTAATTTTTGGAAAATTGTCCTTGGTTATATAATGTAATATGCCTGAAGATTTGATTCATTAGTATGAATTTTCTTTTCACAAAAGAACTATTAGCATTCAGTATACTTATGTAGAAAAACATCTCTTATGGCAATGAATATTCAGAGTTAGGTTTTTGACAGGATCTAATATTTACCATCTTCTGACAGGTAAATTATATAAGAATTCACACTGATTAAATAAATTAGCTTGCATACAATATACAATTCTAGTTTCTAATTGTAGGTCAAGATCTAATTAATTTCATTTAGCTCTCTCTAAAATGGATATACTTTTTAATTCAAATATCAATGTAACCAATTGGCATTAGTGAAGTTTTTCTTTATGCCCCTTTGCTCTTTGTCTCTATATGTTGAGTGTGGTAGAGGAATCTGTGTGCTACAAGATGACAGAGCTCCACATGAGAGAGAAAGCCAGCACTCCATCCCAATATCTGAGATGTTAGTGATAGGCTTGAAGGAAGCCTGAACACCCTGACCTGGCATTCCTACACACCTCGGTGTTTGTCTGGTCTGGATGTGCACCTCAAAGTATCTCATCTCCACCTCTGCACCAATGCTGGGGTCCTGGAGGAAGTAATGCTATGATTTCAAATCCCTGAGATATCTTAAGTCCTTCTGATTGGGAGAAGGGGATAGATTTTGTTTCAATAATCTGGCTAGATTTATAAAAGTCATTGATTTATTATTTTTTACATCATTTGCCTTCAAAAATATACAAAATCAGAAAAAGTTGTACACATTGTTCCATAGAGGTCACATTTTAGTGGAATATACAGGAACATTTATATATATAACTCACTGTATTAAATGCCATCTGACCTAAGCATGGCCTTTTCAGGAGGAGTTAGCTAAGGAATAGATAACAATTCTTTTTTTTTCCATTTAGAAGAGATTTTATTCATTTATTTATTTTTTTATTAAATATTTTCTTTATTTACATGTAAATTTCTCCTTTCCCAATTTCCCCTCCAAAAAACAAA
This sequence comes from Mastomys coucha, assembly GCF_008632895.1. Classification (NCBI taxonomy): domain Eukaryota; kingdom Metazoa; phylum Chordata; class Mammalia; order Rodentia; family Muridae; genus Mastomys; species Mastomys coucha. The sequence continues at coordinate 60,357,628 of NW_022196896.1, read as the reverse complement.
CAAACAAACAAAAACAACAAGAACAAATCCTTGTTGTCTCCCCCCTCCCCATGCCTGCCACCCCACCCTCTCCCACTTCTTGGCCCTGGCATTCCCCTACACTGGGGCACAGAACCTTCACAGGGCCAAGGTCCCCTCCTCCTATTGATGATCATTAAGTGAGGTCAAAAGGGTAGATTCCACTATTTGTAAATGTGTGTGTGTGTGTGTGTGTGTGTGTGTGTGTGTGTGTGTGAAGGCTAAAACCTACAATCAGGGAGACATGAAAAATCCAATAATATAGTGCAGTAAACAAAATTTGATGAAGTAGGTTTTTCATTTTAGAATTAAGGTATGGTGACAGGTGGGTGGAGCAGGGAGTGAGTTATCCATGAAAGGCCGATATCAAAATACCAGAATAAACCTGTGCCACAAGGACATCATGGAGGAGGGAGGCACTAAGAGCTGCCTTTTGGTCTTATTCACCTTGAATCCACATCCGCCTGAAATGCTTTTGCTCATAAATTGTACATAATTTCAGGAGCTATTCAGTCTTTGCACTGGGACTTCATGTAACAACTATGAATCCATAAGTATGCCCTTCTTGGATGAGAGGATCCTTGAAGACATTCTTCATATTCCTACGAAATATTGAATTTTTTCTTCCATTAAGTTGTAGCATTCTTGTAACATGTCATTAAAATCAGCCATGGATCAGTTAGCCAAACACAAAGAAGAATTTTTACCTTTTCCTTATAACTCAGTAATTAGTTTGATTTTCAATTTCTGTAAGAGTTGATTTTATATGACTTTTAAATGCACAATCATTTTAGATTTTAAGTCTCCTATATTATGACCAATAATTTCTTATTCATTCTTAATTAAATATTACTAATAAATAGTTGATACATTAACTGTTCATTAATTAAACTATGTATTAATTGTTAATTAGGTAGATCATGCTATCATTTTAAAACATATTTGGCATATGTTTTTGATATCTCCCTGCTGGTCTTCTATAGAGCCAGAACAATCAGGTTCTGATTTTAAAGAAATTCCTGAGAGGATGCCATCATTTATGCATCTGGGATGTGGAGTGTACTGACAGTCTACAAATGAGAGTCGACAAATGAATGGCTCATGTGAGAGACCTGGCTGTGCAATGACTGCCATTCCGTACTGTGGGGCCTCCGAATCAGAACCATCCCCTTGAAATTCATTTGTTGCTTCTTTGCCTTACTGATGGTAGAAGCCTCTAAGTGGCCTTAATGTCAAATTTAAGGTGCTAAATCTTATGGCAAGATCAATTTCCACAATGTCTTTTACTGTCAGATACATTTTTTTTTTTAAAGAATGCATTAAATTTTGAGCCTGTCTAAAAGGATGGTTGCTAATACGTTGTTTCACAAGAAAACATGTGGTATGCTTGTGTGAATATTTATCTGGCAGTACCTTGCAATACTAGATTGTTACAGATGGCAGGGGCAGAGCACTCCAGTGATGTGACATGGGCGAATTTATCATCAGAAGGAGGTGGTTTCTTAGACTGTCAGCCTTACTCTCCCTACAGTCTGGTAAAAAAAAAATAGTACCCCACTTCATTTATCATTTAACAGGACACTCACCCGTGAACTACCTTCAGAAGCTCTGCTGAATGTTTCATCATCCTCCCTCCTTTACTGGAAGTCTGCGATTGTAGTGGACAATTGAGCATGCGCTCTATGTCACATGCGCATGTAAAGGAAAAGGGTAAAAGGCACACAGAAGACAAAATAAGCCTGTGTAGACAATTCTCTCAGAAAATTGATGATTCTGAAAATTGTGATGTCTTAGATCTCTTATTTCCATAGTCTGTATTGGAAATGATTGGCCTTAGATAATACACTGAAATTAATGGTGATAAATGACTGATTAAGAATGAGGCTTAAGCCTCGTTCTGGGTCTGGATCCTTGGTCATTACTGCTGGTTACTCAGGCTCTACCTTCATACAAGCTTCTATATGTAAGACTTAAATGTATACATTAAGCCTTCACATGAGCAGCATCCAGACAAGCACCCGCTCTGTATTTAGTGCCTTCATGTTACAGCCCAAAAGCAATCAGCTCTGCCCCTGAATTCTGACATAAATGCCGCCTCTCATGCTTACAAATTATGTACTTTTATTTTTGTCATAAGGTTAAATCTTTCATGCTCCGATTTGTTCCATTTTAGAATGGTAATATCATCAATAAAACAAAGTTGTTATGAAACTAAATGCTGAAGGTGCAAACTTTGTATACCACATAGATTGCAGTAAGTATGGAGTTAGATTAGTTTCCTTTGATATTGAAATACCATTAAGAGTCTTATTTTGTTTGCTATTTCAGTGTTAGAAACTATATCTACTCCTTAGATGTTTTTGCCTCTCAATTTCCTAAAATGTCACTTTATCATTAGTTAGCACTGGTCCTAAACACTGCAGATGTTTAGGTAAATAGAGTTTCTAATTGGTGCCATAAGAACTTTTCCCACAGTCAATAAAGTATGTCAAAAAATATCAGAGACTGTCATAGAACTTGGAGTTTGGCTCTCACATCTTCTACTCAGATGATAAGACCCATGAGATTTGCTTTTAGTTTAGGAGTGTTTTCAGCTGCCCTGGCTTTTACCTTTTGCACATTCACACTGAAAAACATGTTAGCTCCATAGAAAGACCTATCTGCCTGTTTCTAGACATGTATCTGGCATATTTGTCAAAAAGTTTAGTCCTAAACTCCTTAATGGTGGAAAAAAAGAGTTCTGCTTCCTACTTTTATCATGGTTGTGAGATTATGTGTAAAAAAAAAAATTATGTACAACAGAGAGATAAGGAGTCTGACTGGAGTTTTCCATCCTTTATTGGCTCTGCCTTTGGAAAATATCTTATGTAAAATGTGTACATAGTAAATGATAAATTGTATATGAATATATGAAGAACAGTAAAATTGTTGCTTACAGTACAGACTTGGATTTGCTCTCGTTTTGTGAACATCTACTTTATTTCTACTTTTTTGTCAAAATCCTCTGAAAGAAGGCTCTTAGCATAAGGCACTTACCACAGTCATTATACTTTTATGTTTATTACTTTAAATTATATTCATTAAAAAATAGGAGCTGCGAATTCATCCTTTAGGCAATGAGAAGTTGTTTGGAAGAAAGAAGTGACATAATCAATTGAGCATTTTAGGAAAACCAACATAAAATTAATATTTGAGGGGGGAAATTAATTAGAAAACTAAATGGTACCTTGTAGATTTTTGTTGTAATAAAAGAAAGCAAATCAAAAGATAACCAGGTAGGCTGACTGCAGACCTGCATTCTCTGTTCCTCTAGACCCAATCTCTTAGTCTTATCCCTAGATGCAAGAAACACCAGGCGCATCCCTCCCTCACCCCTGCCCTCATTGCACAGAAGTGCCACAACCTTTTCCTTCTTAACTTCCCTTTCCCAACTTTCTTCTTTGCCCCAGACCCAACTCCATCAAGAACCTCCCTGCTAACCCAAGGGCCTTTACTCCTAGTGAAATAAGTAGGTTAAAGTTAGACCCAAACTTCTCTTTCTGCTCCTCAGAACCGATCCTCCAAGTCTTATCTACTCCTCTGTAGCTGGATATCTGCTGTGGTTTCCCTTTCCTTTCTGACTCCATCCCCCAAAGGATCACAAAAACTATCTTCTCCAACCTCATCTCATCTCGTCTCGTCTCGTCTCTTCTCTTCTCTTCTCTTCTCTTCTCTTCTCTTCTCTTCTCTTCTCTTCTCTTCTCTTCTCTTCTCTTCCCTTCCCTTCCCTTCCCTTCCCTTCCCTTCCCTTCCCTTCCCTTCCCTTCTCTTCTCTTCTCTTCTCTTTTCTCTTCTCTTTTCATCCAATCCCATCCCATCTCATCTCATCTCATCTCAGTAACCACCCTCCAGCATGAGCAGGCATTCCCTGTGAACATATCAGCTGAGCAGGCCAAGAAAACAGGCAACACAGAATGGATGTAAAGACAGAATACATCCTTCTGCCACATCAAAGAAACACACATCAAGGATAGACATTTCCTCAGAGTAAAATGTTGAAAAGATATTCTAAGCAAATGGACATAAGAAATAAGCTGCTCTACCCATTTTAATATCTAACAAAATGGAAATTAAACCAAAATTAATCAAAGAGATAGGAAAGGACACTATATATTTAACAAAGGAAAAATCCACCAAGATAATGTTTCAATTCTTAAAGTTTATGCCCCAAACACAAGGGTATTCAAGTTTGTAAAACAAATAAAACACAACAGCTTAAATCACATACTGACTCTCATAACTGTACAGTCACTATGGACATCAATACAGCAGTTCCACAGAAAGTTGGGAGTCATTGTATCCCAAAATCTAGCAATGACATTCTTGGGGATATAACCAAAGGATGCTCCTACCTACCACAAGGATGCTCCTACCTACCACAAGGATGCTCCTACCTACCACAAGGATACTCCTACCTACCACAAGGACTCTTGTTCAACTATGTTCACTGTGGCTTTATTCATAATACCCAGAAACTGAAAACAAACTAGATGTATCTATAAAGAAGAATGGATAAAGGAAATGCTGTACATTTACACAACAGAGTATCACTGGGTTGTTAAAAAGTGGCGGGGGATATCATGAAATTTTTCAGACAAATATGTAGAACTAGAAAAAAATCATATTGAGTAATGTAACCCAGGTCTAAAAAAATAAATATGGTATGTATTCACTTAAACAGGGATATTAGCTGTTGAGTAAATGATAATCAAACCCTAACTCATAGACTCAGAGATGTTATGGTAAAAAGAAAGAGTTTAAGGTAAACTCATGTGTCTCTGTGGGAGGTGGAAATAGATGAGATTTTACATGCAGACTGGGTGCAGTGGGGGATGGGAGTGAGGGGAATCTGGTGAAGAAGGAGATGGGGTGGACAGTAAGAGTTTTGGGGGAGACAGCTGGAATAGGGTAGCATTTGGGGGGTGGGGATGATGTGTCAACCTAGTGTTGAGGAAACTTTCTGGGATCAGTAAAAGTGACCTTAATCAGCACTTCTCATTATAGGGGATAAGGAGTCTCAACTAGTCATCTCTTGCTAGCTAGGATAGTCTTCTAGTGGGGGAAGAAGGTTGCATTCAACTAAGTTGTTGGTTAAGGGGATCCCTTGGAAATCTCCAAAGAATCAAAGATGTTGTTAAGACAAATGTGGTTCTCTGCAAACTGACAGTGGGGTTCCTTTGTCAAGGACAACATTCACACAATTCATTGAATACAGAGAATATGCTACCTACATAGAGCCCTATGCTTATGACTTCTTTGGTGCAAGAAAGTATTACATAGGCTACCAGAAGAGAAATGTGGATGCCAACACTTCTACAAAATGTTTGAATTATAATCAATCTGTCCTTCCTGCACCATACGCTAAGACAATGTTGGCACAGAACTTGTGGGAATAACCAACTAGTACCTGAATTAACCAAAGTTCCACTTCAAGAGAAGGAACCCATACTTGACATTGCTTGAGTAACCAAAAAGCAGAGGCTAAATAGCTCAGAGACACAGAGTAAATACTGCTGGTCTGAAAACATCAATAAAATGAATCCTAAGGGTAATCTGCTATAATCATAGATTGGTACCTTATCCAATTATCATCAAAGAGGCTTCCCCTGGCAGCAGATGGAAACAGAAGCAGAGATAAGAAGAGAATTGGATAAAAAAAGAAAAGAAAGCAAAAATGGATAAATTTTATGTTGGAAGGTATTTAATGAAAGCTGTTTAGATCCATGATTGTAGGAAAAAGGGGACTTTTAAACAGACGGGTACCAAGTAATTGTAGTATTTCTAAAACTGGTCAGTAGAATCAGGAAACATTTTAAACCGTTTTGGAGATAAAAGATAAAACTGTGTTATAACAGCCTATTGAAATCCTAGGACTGAAAACAAAGGAGAGGGATACAGCTCAGAAACATGTATTATTTTGTAGATGAATTTCAATGGAGGTAGTATTTCAGAAAGGGAAAATATAGTAATTTATTTTAGAATGATACTTGCTGCATAATATTTTATGAAAACTATCAGAGGCTGCCATTTACGTCTGAAGAATATATTTTTAATGCAAAAGAATGTAGTAAGGAAGATCCAGGTGTGAGGAAAAGTACTTTTTGTAATCATAATTGGAGTGCTCTGTGTGTGACTCTGGTTTGTTGCAGATTGATGCTTAGAGGTTTTTCATGTCCATTTGTAATACAAACAGAATAATTCCCTTAGTAAAAAACAGAAATGAAATACAGTGTCTTTTCCTTTTTAAAATAGAAAGGACTACATGTTTTTTTGTTATCAAAGAAGTCCCCAGAAAACTGGGTCAAAATGTGTTTTTTTTTCTCTCTATTGCCTTCCTCCTTTACACAGCCTTATAAGGCCTACAAAACTTCTTTTGTATGGGTATAGCCTTAGAGAAAGTGAGTGCTATACTGTGTGAGGAGATTACATTCCTTTAAAATTATTATGTGTTTATGTGTGTATATGTAATATTTATTTATGCTTATGTGAGTCCCCACAGAGGCCAGAGGAGGGCATCAGATTCTCTAGAGCCAGAGTTACAAGTGGTTGTGAGCTGCTCCATGTGGGTGCTAAAAACTGAAAATCTTTTCCTCTGAAATAGCATTGTGAGTTCATAATCTTCTCAACCTGGACAAGGATATCTTCAGATGATTTCAACAAATTCTTCCTTCGGGAAGGAGCTGCTCCGACAAACAAAGAAGATAAATAGTGTCTCTTTCAGGGTGTGAATAGCTGGAAAGAAATAGAGAAAGTGTGTGTATGTGCGTGTGTGTGTGTGTGTGTGTGTGTGTGTGTGTGTGTGTGCGCACGCGTGTGTCTTTACATGCTTCCACATTCATGTGTCCACATGTGTATCTTCTAGAAAGCCATCAGGATTTGAAGGGGGAACACGTGAAAACTAGAGACATTTGGCCTACCTTACTGATAATGTATTATGCTCCTAGTGAACAGTCTCTAATTTTTAGACAATCTTGAAATATAGCTTTTTAAATGGGTGGTTATATGAGTCACATAATGTCTTGGATATCTTAATGATAACTTTCTCTAAAATTCTATTAGCAAATGTATTTGAACTTTTGCAAAATAGTATCCTCAGGACACGATAAATCTACTCTACTAGTGAACTCATAGTAACTGGTCACCCCAAAGGACTTGGACAAGATTAATACCACCATCATGATAGCATGGATGGAAGGGATCATGAGTTCCTGTATGTATGAGTTTGTGTGTGTGTGTTTGCATGTGTATGTGTTTGTATTCTGTGATATGTGTGTGTGTGTGTTTGTGTGTGTGTATGTGTGTGTCTTTTGTCAACATTTGGACATAGTACTCGAGAGAAGTGGCATATGGGGGGGGCATATAATCTAGTCTGCAGCCCATCATCTTGATGGGGAACTGTGGTAGCCCTGCTGTCTTCACAGAAGAATTCCAACTGACACCAGATACTGCATCTCGACTCGAC
>NW_022196896.1:60326362-60349997 GCF_008632895.1 Mastomys coucha | reverse complement strand
GGACTTCGAGTTCCCGTTCGTGGAGCTCCCACGGGATGAAGTGAAGCTGTGGGCCGGCTTCCTTCAGGGAACTATGGTAACTAGAGCAGCTCAGACCTTAATTGAGGAGCCTGTTACAGTGTTGTACACATGGCAGAGACCGAGATAGAGAGCTGAGAGATGGCCCCACAGGCAGGCATAGCCTTTGAAGGCCTGCCCTAGTGATCTACTCCCTTTAGGACACTACTCCCTTTCAAGACTCTGCAGCCTTCAAAAGAGTGCCATACATTTAGCATCAATCATAAAACAAGATAAGACTGTGTGGATATTTCAAGTTTGAGCATTAGCTGGATATAGTTTTCAGCCTTACCATGAATAAGACCAAAATACGAACATGTTTGTGACATACAGAGCCTGTGAGAACACCTGTGGGAGCAGCTCAAACCAAAAAAACTTTCACTTACTTTTAATTCTAAGGTCATTAATATGAACACAAGATGGAAGTAATACTGTCTCAAATACATTAATTTTGTTAATGTAATATATTAGTAGTAGTACTATAAGATAGAGTGAGAATTTAATTTTCAAACAAATGATAAAGCTCCTAAACTCCAGATTGCAGCCCAATATTCTCATCCTTATCTTCCTCTCCTTGTCCTCCTCTCCTGGTCCACAGAAGATTCCTCAAAAGATCATAAGAGGGCCTGGAGAAGATTTTAATATTATAGTCATTTGACATAATATTTTCCAGTAGGTAGCAGTAGCTAGCAGCCATTGTAAAGAGGAACAAAGAGAGAAAATTCATTTTTCTCACTGTGTTATAAGAGATGTTCATCATCACTACAATTTTTCAGGTAGAGGTTTGGATGCAATCCTGAGTGTCATTGCCAGTAGAAGTATCCTCAGTTATTCAAAACTGACTTGAAATCTAACACATTAGTAAGATGGCTCATTCAGATTTCAAGTTACAGGATAAGAGTTCCATTTAAAGAATGAGGTTTCTTTTTTTTTTATTATTTGTGGAAGTTATTCATATACCTGAGCTTAAACACCACTAACTTTCTCTGAACTCAGAATCACTGAACTCAGAACCACAGTAATATGATGCCCAGCCCATAGCTTTGTGACACATTCTATTTAACTTGCATGACTTGGCTATTTTAAATATTAGTTACATTTCAACAAACAAAATCCTGCAATGCTGGTAAATTAGTCTCTAATAAGAAGAGACTAAAGCATGAAACTTCAACAAGAATGCCTAATGAAATACAAATATCCAATCTAGAAGCTCTAATAAAAGTCTGTTTTTTGGTGAAGGCTCTTGGCTATTAACACAGAAACCACCATATGTGGCTGCCCTCAAAATGCATTATAGATCAGACTCATAATCTTCCCTTCCACAAATGGCACAAGAATTGATTTCAATTATCATTTAATACTGATTTCCCTCTCCTGTCAAAAAGTTCTCTGTGCACATGAGACTGGAGGTTGGCGACTTGAGCTCATTTATGAAACTCTTAAGGACTATTGATTTATCAGTGAAATTTCTAGTTCTCTCATAGTTACTGGAAGGATACCTCAGAGGCTGAATTGGATAACAGGATGGGCCAGAATGCCGATAGGCTTAGTGCAGACAGATGAAAAGAGAAACCCTCAAAATTTGTCAGAATGCATGTTGTGTAAATTAGGTTAACATGATTGATTATACTAAGTCAAAATTTCTCATGTAGCATTGGCCTGAATTTTAAATATCTCCTCTTCCTGCTTGCTTTTGTGCTTTGGTATGTGTCTGTGGTGACTGCACATTAACCTTTGGAGAAAATATGAAGTGGTTTAAAAATGAAATGGCCCTATGTGTTTGGAAAGCTTGGGATGTTGGGCATAACCTAAGGAGACTTTTTGTTTGTTTGTTTCAACTCCACCAGCATATGTGTTATGAGTATTTATATAAGCAAGTACATATGACAAGTATTTGTTTTTTGTAGAATTGTATGATTTTACTGGCATTTAAAGAGCGTGAAGTCCTTATCTTTACTTTAGTTGTCTCAAAATTATTATGAAAAGGACCACTTTCCATAAACAGTGGCTTTTCAACAGTGCTGATGTCATTCTGAGTAATTGCAGATGCACCTTGTAGGCACAAGCAGTGTTTCCTTTAAACAACTTCTCCCTGTCCCGTGTCTTCAAATAGGTTTTTCTATAAAGGTTGCATAGATTTATCTCAATAGGAACAGATTCAGCTTTTGTGTGACTTTAAAAGATACAGGCTTCCATTCTATTAGAAAAAAAAAAACTTAGGACTATCGATATAAAATCAATATGAGAGTGTTTTGTTTGAAAAATCACAACCAGCTGCATTTTAAGTTTAAAACCTAGAAACATTATAATATCACAAAGCAAAATCTTAGTTTCCTTCTTTAAAATCTCTTCCTCTTCATTCACATTCATGTGTGAGTGCATGTGTGTGTGTATGTGTGTGTGTTTGTATGAGAGAGAGAGAGAGAGAGAGAGAGAGAGAGAGAGAGAGAGAGAGAGAGAGAGAGAGAGAGAGAGAGAGAGAGAGAGAGATTGGGAGGGAGAAAGAGAGAAAGTAGTCTTGAGTATGAGTTCTTGCCTTACACCTTGTTGGAGGAACAGCTGCTCCCATTGTCTTTCAGGGAATCTCTTGATTGTGCTTCCTTTTCTGCCATGAAGCACTGGGACTGGAGATGTTTGCAGTATGTACTCAGCTTTATGTCTTTATGTGGGATCTAGAGATTCACACTCAGGTTCACACCCTTGAGCAGTGAGTGCTCTACCACTGGGCTATCACCCTACACCCTTCTGCTTTTGTTCAAAGCATAGCCTCTATAGAGGAGAGAAAATACAGGATGACTTTTTCTATTGCCACTTACAGAAAAATACTTGTTATTATTGGTATCTTATTACTGATCATTTTATGTGGGTACTTAACAAATTCTTGCTGGTTCTGTTACAGATTCCATGCACCTCTCTTTTTTCAGATCTGTGATGAATCATATGAAGAGTTTTCAGAGGAGAGATTCATATAAACACATGCTTCCTGGGCCAGCATTGCCATTCAGTCAAAAAGCAGGCAGATTCCTGCACATGAATATTGTCTCAGGACACCAGGTGGAGTGGTAGAGCAGTCCTCAGGTTTCCACATCAGAACAAGAATGATACCCAGCTCCCACAAATGAAATATTTCAGGAAGCCAAACAGCCACACCCCTGATTCTCCATACACAAAAAGCACATGATTTGTGAGAACTGTTTCATTTTCTTGCTGCTGCACACACACACATACACACACGCACACGCACACGCACACGCACACACACACACACACACACACACACACACACACACACACACACATCTACTGGCTTCCTGGATCTGTGTTGTAATCTTCAGCTTTCTTTTGCCATGTTAACTATATCCCATCCTAACCTCACAGCCCAGGTCATGTCTCAGCAAGGCTCCCCAAATTTTCTTCGTTGGTTCTTTTTTCTTTCTTTCCTTTTTTTAAAAAGAAGTTATTATATTTAGAATTTTTCATACATATTGAAATCAAAACTCAAAGACACAAAATAATGAAAGGTATAGATATTCATCTGAGAAGGGTGTAGACAAAATTGACTTTGGTGAATAAGTGACTAAAACTTTGGGAAATATCTTTTCTCAAATAATTTAAATAATAGTGCCTATTATTTTTAACACTCACATAGCTGGGAGTCCAATGGGGGTGAATTATAGCTCTAACTTTCTATCCTGAAAAGGTGAATTCTAAATTTTTGTTGGCTTTGTTCTCTTTTCTACTCTTCCAAAACTATTTAAAAAATCATAATTTTCTCACAAACACTAGTTTATCTTTTCTGAAACCTGCAGGTAGATTTGTTTCTCTCTTTCTTTCTTTCCTTCCTTCTTTCTTTCTTTTTTTCCTTCTTTCTTTCTTTCTCTTTCTTTCTTTCTTTCTTTTTCTTTTTCTTTTTGTCTCCTTCCTTCCTTCCTTCCTTCCTTCCTTCCTTCCTTCCTTCCTTCCTTCCTTCCTTCCTTCCTTCCTATTTTTTTTAATCACTGAGTTACAAAGCCTGCCTCTGTTCCTACTCTCCTGTCCCATTTCCACTGCTTTGTCTAATGGGCTGTCTCACCTACTTGCTCTCTTGGATTCTCTATATCTACCATGAAGATCCTTTCCCCGGCTTTTCCCCCTCCATGTCCCTGGCGATTGTCTTCCCTCTGCTTCTCAATAGCTTGCCCATTTATCCCCACCTTAGAAACATTGTCAAACACCCATAGCTATGAATGGCAATGCCTTGTCTTGGAATAAGGGCAGTGTTAGTTAGACAGACATTTTATGTTATTCTGTATTGTTATTACTTCAACATTAATAATATTTGCATATGTGCTTTAAAAACATATATGTTTATAACATTTCTAAAAATGTAATAAGTAGGTTAATGCTAGTGTTGCTACCGAGCAGTTTACCTAGAACTTGAAAGATAAATTTAAGAAGTATTTTCTGCCTTAGGAATATGTAAAATCTTGTAAGTGGGAAAAATAAGGTATAATGACTTCTAATAATTGAGAGAGTAAGAAGAGAGCCCTGCACGGCAAGCCCATAGACGATGGCGATTATTGGACCAACACCATCTCTCCCAGAATGGTACAATTTTCACTTGCAGTGTTTCCAAACTCTGTGGGTGGAATATTTCTAGCACTGGTTGTCTGGGGGGTGTCCAGCCAGTTCTCTGAGGTTGGAGGAATTCATGAGGGAAAGGGAAGATGTGTTGAATATTGACCGGGACATTGAGTCACCACCTGGCTGAAGATGAAGTGCAGGCAGGCAGGCAGTCTGAGTCTGCGCAGGCGCCTGTTCTCTGTGAGCTTGTGCTAGGGGGGATTCTGCTGTGCTCCTTACTGAGAGAAAGAGCAATGCTGCAGCAATAGATAGCAGAGCCACTGGAGACTGAAAACAACCAATTCTAAGCTTCTGTTTCCTTCTCCAGTAATGCAGTGAAATTAATAACTCATTCGTGGCATCTGCATCAGCCTGCATGACTTAATATGCCATGATTGGAGCCAGCTGTATGTTCACAAGTTTCATTTCACTTCTTCCAATGGGTTGACAGTAGATCGGATGACATTACTATTCTATTCTATATGAGTTTTTGCTAAAATACAATTTTTAATTTTCCTAATTTACCGCAGTTAGGCTGATGGATTTGAAAATCGTGGATGTATTCCACTCTGAAGAAGTTAAACAACAAGAAGCTTAAAAATATTTAAACACAAGATATGTAAGAAACCCCATATATATATTAGATTTAGCTAACACTGATGATGATCTTAAAACAGCAGTCTCAATTACTGTAAGTGCTTTCTTGTCAGGCCAGCTGCTTGGAGTGGATTTGATTACCTACATGAATTCTGTGTGCCTAGAAACTTAATCCTGGGGCTCAGCGGGAGAAGGTGTGTAAGGAGGGAGTTGGCTCATACTGTGATTTATAATAAAGGGAACCTTTTTTTTCTGAGAATTTTTATCTGAGAGTTAAGAACTCCTTTGAGACTTCCACCATCAACTCAGCATGATGTTATTATTTTGTTATTGAGACACTTAAACTTTTGTTTTTCTTACCTTTTACAGAGGAATCAATAGTTTCAAAGTACAGCCCAGAGCAGCATCCCTGCATATAATCCCATCCTGTTTGGCTCTACAGATTGCCACTAGAGGCTTAGCAGACCCACTTGAAACTTGTATGCACTCACTCAATTAGTTTTTAACAACAACAAAAAATTAAAATATGGTCAATGATAGGTTTTCATATAATTTAAGAGATTAAAAAAAAAAAACCTGTGTATACGCAGCCTTTCCTGGTAACCATGCTGTGCTATTGTAGAAATCTTGGGATGCCTGCCAAGCGGATATTGTCTTCCCTCTAAAAACTAGGGTTTCTCCATAGAAAACAAAGATGAGGCAGGACAAAGATTGCTGCCAGTTTCCTAGCTCCTTGGTCCAACTATTTCTGAGATCTAATGTCATATGGTTTTTTAGATTTGTGACCTTCCGCACAGAACAGTCCCACAATGCCAACTTTATATTTTAGTAGCACAAGGTCAAATGGTTATTGGCTATTTAAAATCAATCATGCCTGGTTAATTCACAAAAAGATAAACATCTATAGATTAAATAAGACCAGAGTTGAAAGGTATTAAGAAAAGCAGAATGTCACTTTATGTGGCAGTTTGCGTTTACTCAATACATACAGTCCTATAATTACTCAATACGTACAACACTTACAGATGCCTATAAGTGTTTAGGAATATTCGTTGTCAGAGTGCACACCGTATCTATGGAGCAATGCCATGACTCCTGAGGGCTGAACACCTTCAGTCAGCACGATCTTAAATGGAACCACCTTTCCACTCCCACCCTGGTTCTCTGCCCCTCACACCCTGGATCTCTGCCCTGCCTACCCTACTCATTCTAATGGATAATTGCTATGTTCATGATACCAGCTGTGTTTGCTTGTGAATGATAAGCCAGCGGGGCTTGTTTTAAATGGTGACATTCTCTCATATAAGGAAGAGGAACAAGGGTCCTTGGAAGCTCACCTGAATATCCAGTCACTCTTGTAGCCAGTTGGAAGACCGGTTTGATTACAGACTGGAGAGGACTTGGGGAAAGGGGATTCTCCTTAATGCAGCTACAAGGAAACCATGATCCAGGCTGGATGAAGACTTCCCACTGTGGCTGCTTTTGGGTTACCCATGCTCCTTCCTGACAGTAACTCCTTATCATGGGAGCTATAAATGAGCCCCATATAGAAATGTGTGCCTCAGGAGGAACTCTAGTGCAGTGGAACTTTTGTTGCACTGGGACTTTTTAAGGTGGTGGAGTGGACACTGACAAGTTCTGTCTTCATCCCGGCCCCCAGGATAAAATACTGGAGACAGAGTGGGATGGGGGGAGGGTACTTAGAAGTACATTTCCTGTTTACTCGATTCATTTTAGTTGAGGATGCCAATCGCCTATCTTCCAAATGGTGAATGAAAAAGACAGTCATGGCAATGGGAGGCTAGCAGCATGTTTTGTGTCTTTATCAGCTTTCCCCCTCTCAGGTTTATTAGGTTCCAAGTGAATTCTCTGATCTTATGAGGATTCATATCCTGCTTATAATAATTTGTAATTATTTTCAATTTGAAAGCTGATCGAACTTTTTAAAGATATTTCAGCAAAGTTTGATTCTTCACATACAAGTTAGTGTTGTCACATGCACAGCATCGATGAGATCCATGCATGGGAGATTTTTTCAGAGTATTCTCAGAGTGTAAATTCTTGGCCTAACTTCTGCTGTAAATGACATTAGTATTCTGCAATTAAAATTACATTCTACATTCACAGAATGGAGTTTACCTTCTGAGTTGGTAAATTTAACCCTTCCTCGCTGCTGATTTCTTTGGGGTACTTACATATTCTTCATAAGCCTCATGAGCTGGGGGTGGGGGTGCTCTGTATCCTGGTACTGCTGCCGTCCCCCTGGCTCGAGGGGTCGGGACACCTCTTGCTATTGGGGGCACTGGAAGAGCTCCGCGGGTCACAGTAGTCCCCCGAGGGGTAAGAACACCTCGTCCTGGTGGTGGTGGTGGTGGCGGAACAGCACCCCCACGGCCCCTGGAAGAAATAGGTGACATGCAGGTGAGGTGACATGCAGACAAGAAAGGACTTCCTCAGCTCACTGCCTTCACACAAATCAGTCTCTCTTTCTGAGAGATATATAATTCGTAAAGTGGTTTGAGTCATATTAAAATACATTTCTTTAAATATTATGACTTAGTTCCAATGAAAACCATGCAATCAGTGTGTTTTATGCAATGTATTTTGATATTTTTTAATATGTAATTTGAAAAGGAAAAAACATGGAAACAGAAAAAAGTCTACTTGCTTGTATTCCAAACTTAGAAAAACAAACCAGCATATTGTCTGAGATATGCCATGTTGGCTACTGTGAGACCAAGTGCGTGCGTGCATGTGTGTGTGTGTGTGTGTGTGTGTGTGTGTTTGTGTGTGTGCACTCGTGCATGCGTGTGCGCCTGCGTGTGGGGATTCTTACATGCTTGGGTTTATTGTCAGTGATCTTTAGTGTGGTCATATTTTCAAAAAAGAAAAAAAGAAAACAAACAAAACAAAAACCCATCTTAGTAAAATGTGCTATTCTGACCAGAATGATGACATTGTATAGTTACAGGAGCTAAGGCTTCACAGTCCTGATTTATCAGCATGCGGTATGCCTTCACCGTGTGAGCTGGAGCAGTCACTGACGTATTTTTACATGATAACTCAAGGGTTGTGGAATTAGTGCTCAACAATGAGAAGGCTGATTGAATGTTCCGTACCACAGACTTAACACAAAAGCAATCTGAACAAAAGCATGAGATCAAAGGATGCAGCCATTTTTTGTAACATCCTAAAACCTTTACAAAGGATGTTTATCTGTAGTCTGTGGGCAAATACATGGCTGTTTCACTGTGTATTATGTCTGAAAGTTGGCCTCTTGAAAGCACTGCTATCAGCGGGGCCACTAAAGCTTTCAGGAAAATGATGATCTTTGGCATATGAACAATCACAGTGTTTGCCTGTGCCTTTGCATGGAGGCGTAGGTTACACTTTCGGCTTTGAATAGCCATCAAACTGGCTCTTTCTTCCCGAGAGAAAATGAGCTTTAGGAATGAAGAATAAGAGTACTAGCAGAGCTTTTTAAAATTCTTAGCTTACCAGCTAAGTGTAGATAATTTCATAAGAACTAAATATACAAGACAGTAGCCTCGATCAGAGAACATAAAGGATCCAAAGATATGGTACCAGCTTTGAGCACAATGGCTGGGAAGACAAGATTTTGTTATCATGATAACATAAAGACATCTGTTAAGTGCAATTCACCTTCCCTGAGCCTGTGAGCTGTCATTTGCATTTGAGATGTTTGAACATGCAGTATCCAACTCATTGTGATGTTTTGGGAGGTTGTAGAATCTGTAGGATGGGGGATGGGTCTTACTGGAGGAATTAGCTCTCTGTAGACAGGTTTTGAGGTCCTATCCATTGCTGAAGCAGTTGGATCTAAGCTGTTCCAGTCGCAGGTTCACTTGGTATGAGCCGCTATCCACTGTGCCTTTCCAAACATTATGGACTACATTCTCTTCAAAATATGAACCAAAATAAGCCTTTCTTTCCTCAGTTAAGATGCTTCATGTCAAGAATTTATTCATAACAATGAGACAGATAACTCACACAGGCTCCAGAAGCCTGTTTCTCACAATTCACATACTCCCAGATCTGACAAAGGCAGTAATAATTACTGCTGAGCTTAGTATTTTAATGCTATCAACTGTCCACATGTTGATCATAAATTACAAGTGCTGGCTACATCCGTGAATAACGGTGGGTAAACCTTTTAGTTGCCTACACCCAAAATCATAATTGTTCCTAATAGATGCTATCTAGACTTCTGAATCTATATAATGTTTTTGCTCTGCAATGGAGTCATGCTCATATTGAAAATTCTAATTTTTCATCATATTTCTTTTTCAACTGACTTTCAGTCCCAGCTGTAGCAAGTCTCACCCAGTGCCCATCTCACTCTTACTTATATGCTCAGTCCATTCCTGGTGATATTAACACTATTGCCTTCTCCCGGGCAACTTGCAACATCCGTCATCTATTTTAGGATCCTGTCCAGGGCTAAATCCCCAGTGTAGGATTCTTTTAGTTTCTGACTTCTTCAAAGAACATTTTCTGCATTTAATCTTTACTACCTGTTCATTTCTGAACCGACTGTCTTCTCTTTAGCTCTTGTTTCAGCACTGGGAAAAGACTCTTGGCTAAGCCCACCAAGCTCTCAGCCTACCAATTTTCTCTTATAGCTCCCATGACCCTGTGCCTCCTGAGTTATATTTAAGACTTCCCTGAACTTCTATCTGGAAAATGTTTCTTTGGACTTTTATTCTTTTCTCCACTCTGTCTCTCTGTATTTCAGGTACTGTTCATTTCCAGCCTTGGGTAATAGGTTTGCCTCGATTGTCTCCCTAGCCAATATTTAGTTTCTTTCTCTACTTATTGTCTCTGGATCCAATCAATGGCTCTATTTCTTATCATCACAGCAATGTGTGAGATCCTTTCTGAAAATGAGATATGGTTATGCCTCCCTTTTAATACTCCATTAGTTCTGTCATGGTAGTTGCATAATGTTGTCCACATTATTTTTCAAAATCTGTTCTTAATGATGATAGTGCTACATTATTTATCCAATTAAGAACTTTAGAAAAGAATATTTGCCAAAGGTAGTCTATTCAAATTTGGCAAATAATCCGAGCCAAAAGAAACACATCCCCCCTGAAGTCCCAATTCCGTTTGCTAATAACAGGGCAAAATCTATTATTATTATATGCTTTTAAGATTTCATAGTAAGACATATGAATTATTTTAAGGAGCTACAATATGAAAGAATACAGAAGAAATGTGTGGCTTCATTTGTTGTACCAAATATGTGGTTAAGGTATTCCTATTAAGCTGGTATAACTGTTAAAAAAATTACATTTCTGAACCACAGAAGTGATTAGCCTATTAAGATGACTCACAAGAATGCTGCTTAAGAATCTAACAACATCAGGTTAGAAATGCAAATTTTTATAAAAGAATGTCCTCATAAAAAGTGTTGTATCTGGTCAGGGAAGCATATATCAATGAGCAAATGACCCTGAAAAGGTATTGCCACAATTAGATTTTATTTTTGAAATGAAATATGAAAAGAGGCTCTAGAGATTCCTGTGGTATTTTCTTTGTTAGAATTATTACCCCAGAATTTCCACAATGATCTACACATGGTTCACTGCTTAGTATTCCATTTGGAAATATAAGATTTTTCTGATAAGTGAACAAGGTTTTAAAATATTAAATGTAAAAATTGTGGTATATTCATAAAGATTGAAATGTTTGGGGCATTAATTAAACTTGCAGAATAAATTAGCAAGTCTTAAAATGATTTCTATGTGACAGATGAGATATTATTTTAGGTTATATCCTTTCAAAATATATGAGTCAGCTATATAGAGAAGGAACTCAATGAATTAAACAGTCTATGTGTAAGAGAGCTGTGAGGTGTGTGTGTGTGTGTGTGTGTGTGTGTGTGTGTGTGTGTGTGTATTAGATGTAACTTTGTTAGATGTAACATTTAAACAGAAAAAAAGTTTTATTTTGGCTCCCAGTTTATAAGTTCCAGGCCAGAAATATGAAGACTCACAGTGTTCACACCTTTCACAGAAGTGTCGACAAAGTGTAGGGGCTCCCAAAACCTATGGCAGCAGTAAGATGGAGCAGAGCTATTGGGCATGTGGCAGGAACATGATAAGAAGAAAATCCAAGATAGAGGGATAGCTTCAGCATCCTTGGAAGGCAGAAGGCACTTAATCTTATGACCGCAGATTTGCCACAATGCCTGGCTTACTGCCGTTTCTATTCTGCCTATGGAATTTTGCTCAGGCATGTTAGTCTGAGTTATCTTCCTTCTGTTTTGTTTCTGGCTTTGGTATTAGAATATGTATCCATGTTTGATTTTATGCTAACTGATGTTTTCTGTGAAAACCTCAAAATAGACAAAGACCTACAAAACCAAAACAATGTGAAAATATTATATCCATTCAAGAACTATGTACACCATAAGTTAAAAATGTACTTTTTTCACTGTTCAAAGACTTTCTTGGTTTTAAAAATAAATAAAGGACTGTATAACCTCTCTTCCCTAAGCCTTGGGACAGAAGAGGAGAACAGAGCCTCTCTGGTTCTTGCCTTAGCTTTTAAGGATAGTTGTTAAGTGCTCAAATCATGAGTTCTGGAGTCAGAATGTATTTATTTTTTTTAGGTAATATTTTAATATTCTATCCAACTTTTGTTGTTTTGTTTTTGAAACTAGTTCCATGGCTGGCCTGCAGCTCATCATGTTGACCAGACTGGCACCGAACTTCACTTTTCTCAGTCTCTCGAGTTCTGGGATTAAGGGCCTGGAATACTACACATGACCCAGCAAATTTTTGTTCCTTGGTTCCTTACTTGTAAACGTAGTTATCTCAAGTTTAAAAAGAAATGTGATGAGTTAATGTGTATAACCATCTCACGAGTGTAGAAGAGCCTCTTGTCTTGTGCACAACATAAACACTCAATCTTACTGGCATATGGTGTTAGTGTTGGTGAAACTGTTTAGCTCTCTTTGGAATCATGACAGAGCAGAAAAACAGAGCCCTGTGGTCATCATCTGCTGTCTTCATTTGTTGGTAATACGTTCAAAGTTGGAAGTCGTGTACCTTGATGGAGCTGTGGGAGTTATTCTGATTCCTCTGCCTCTAATACCTCGCCCCCGGCCAGACTCTTCTGAGCCATTCAAGTAAGACAACTCCCGGAGTTGCTCTTGACGGATTTCATCATTGTAGTCCTAGAAGATAAAAAACACAACAAGATGAGTTACTATCAGAAATTGAGTTCTTAGAGCTGAAACACAAACACACCACAAAAAATTAAGAAAAATGATGAGGATACCACTCAGTGATAGAACATTTGTCTAACATGTGAGAGACCCTCCAAATCTGTCACGGGCATTTCAAAACATGACAACAGAGCTGAGTCTAGTTCCGTGCCTTCTCTCAAAGCTCTGATCCAAGTACTCAGGAGCCCGAGATGGAAAAGGGATGCTTCTAGGTAGCCTAGGGACTTCTGGAGAACATCCTGAATTCTAGGTCAATCTGGGCTAATGTGGAACAAGATAAACAACCCAGCTTTGTCTATCTCTTTGGTCTGACCCTGAAATTATGCTAAAGAACATGCAAATCTCTCCAAGCCTCTTATTGTATAAAGAACATGAAGTTGCTTCTTTCCTTGAGAAAGTGCTCTTCGAGACACTGGATGTAATTATCTTAAATACTATTTTAGGTTTTATCTGAAGAAGAAAGGCAGTCCTGAAGTATCAATACATGGAAGGTACCTTAGCTACAACTGTCAACATCAATATACTGCACTTCAATGAATATGTGTAGATTATACTGCTACTCAAATAGCTCTTGGTTAACAGCCCAAACAGGGAAAGCCCTAAGACACACAGCAGGTGAGATTGTCTTAAATTTGTTAAAACAATGTGCAGCAGATGGCTCTCAGACACAGGAATCCCACCAAAGAAGTCTGGTCTACAATGTTGTTCAAACTGGAAACTTCCTTATGTGCCTTATTTGTGGAAATCGAGAGCCACAATGTAAAGCAAGTTTGACAGTCACAATCAGGGACTCAGGGACTCAGGTGAAACACTTATCTTTATAATTAATTATTTCCCCATTTAATATCTATACACACACCACACACAAATACAGATATATACACACAGCCATATACATACACACAAACATGCACATATAGACACATAAATACACACACACACACACACACACACGCGCGCGCGCGTGCGCGCACACACACATACACACACACACACACACACACACACACACACACACACAGATGGAGAGTCTAAGTCCTAAACCTTAGAATTTTTGTAGAAATTGAGCCAGCAGAGATTACATATAGAGCCCAGTCTTGCGATAAAGATCCAGCATACCAGCAGACAGTGGCCTTTTAGCTCAGTATAAAATGTGTGTATGTATTGACTGAAGTGCAATGAAGAAAGACAGTCAGCCACACATCTCTGCTCGGCAAGAGCTGGGGAATTCTTGATGCACAGATTTACCTCATGCTCCAGAAACTATCTTGATTACAACTGAAAAGCCTAACCACGCTGAAGCATTTATTTTCTTATTTTCAACATGTTGCTTTAATTGTATCCTCTTCAGCACCTGATTATAGTGATGGTGGGTTTACTACAGCCAACAAAAGAGGTGTAAAGGGTAAACTACAGCTTCTAACGAGTTGTATGCCATTCACTCTTTATGTTCAAGTGTCAACCGGAGGGGAAAATATAAAATCATGTCTATTATTTTACTGGAGTCACGAATGCAGAACAATGCTCCTGCTACTGAATCCAAACAGCTAGTCATCATAATGGAACGTGAACCCCATAATCTTCCCATGTAATATTGCTGATTACAATGCTGTATCTGCTGCCTTCTCTTTGTGGTAAATCTGTATTTATCCAAAGTCCTTACGAATTAAGAAAAGATAGACTGGCATTGTCACACTGCAAAGAGATGATAAATCAGCCCTCGGTTTGTTCGGGACGTCCAGAATCCATGACTTTGAAGGTTGTAGTAACCTTGACCTGACCTTGCTTGTGTGAAACTTTTCAGCTAATTACAAATGTAACCAAAGTGAGTGGAAAGTGCTTATGTACTGGAATTTGAGCCTTTTGCCATTGGAAACTCTTATGCCACAAGGAGAGCAAGTCTAGCTCAGTTTTTCCGGAAAGTAGGAAAACATGTGGAGAAATTCTAGTCACTCTGCCCCTTCTGCAGCCCTTTCTGAGATTCCCAGAGGCCCTTCAGCATTCTTCTCTCTTGGTCAAACTGTTAGAGATCAGAAACATCAGCAGCGCACCTTAGAAATCTATTTTTTTTCAGGGTAAAAGAAAATAAACTGGTACGCCATTAAGAATCTTGTGTTGATCTGATCTAAAGTTGTTAACAACACAGGTAATTTATCAGTGTAGGATGTACGCCTTGTGCTTCAGAGCCATGCTTAAATAGCCACTATCCACTTCTTTGCATGAGAGTTCTTGGTCTGACATGTTACCATTTCTTTCTTGGGCCACATGCTTTGTCTGATGGAATTCAACATCTCTGCATAAAATATCTAGGGATCAAATTAGTTTGAGCTACTTACTGACTCTCTTTGATCAAAGTGTACATTTACTAATTCCATGACATTGTCACTTTGCTTCTCTGGAGAAATCTAATGATCTGGAAGGAATAGCCATGTTGGAAAGCTGAATATTTGAAGAACTTTTTATGTAAGTAAAATTACTATTGACAATGTACACCTGAGTTCCTTAAGGATTTATCTAGAAATGTTCCCTTTTAAGAGATTAGTCACTGTCTTGGTTTATGGTGACCAAGAGAATAGAGTCAAGTAATTTCAAGTTTAACTGACCAAGAACTGCAGTTGCTACTGCCGTTGTGAAATACTACATCCCCCAGGCCATGTTACCAAGAGCTTCTCTCAGCTCTGGATGTTAAAATAAGTCCATTCCAGCAGATGCTGGATTCCTGTGTTATGAGGACTCATATATGGTATTGCTGAATTGAAGTATTGCTCTTAACTTCATTAAATCAGAGAACCCCAGAAATTCACACTCCCCTTTCCTTGGTTTCAATAAATAAGAGTCCTTATTTCTCACAATTATTTTGATATTGTCAAAAGAGCATTTTCTCTGATAAAATCCTTCCATGTTTAATCACCTTTTGCCTTCACTTTTTCAAGGACCAAAGTAGAAATATAGAATTCTGAAAACATTAAGTTTGTAAGATCATGGAACCGAGAGCTTTGGCAAACTCATTCGTATTGGAGGTTCTTCCATTCAACATGCACTATACTGTGTCCACTAACATCAATGTCATTCTCCTAATTCAAAATGGTGATAGATAGGTTGAATATTAGCCTCATTACGGATAAATAAAAATACAACACTTTGAATTTAAAGCCAAAAATGCAACTCGTTTAATGCATCACTTAATGAGAAAGTAGGAGAGAGTCATGGAGGTTGGCAAGCATGAGAACTGTTGAAGACAGAAAATAGAACAATTTGGTTAGGACAGAAGAACGATGACAGTAGTACATAGGTTGCTTCTTATGTGGTGAGATATGAGAAAAGTATATGGACATCTAACACTTTAAAGTTGCATAACACAGTTCCATTTTTTTTCCTCTAATTTCTAAAATGTTTTGCATTTTTCATTTTTTGAAATAACATATACGCTCACAATACATTTCATCTGTTATTTCCTTCAAATAAGGTAACTTTGTGAAACAATTTCCATGAAATGTGTGTGCTCCTCTTTGCCTCTCAGAGAAGGCCCTCCCACGGTGCTGGCATATGGTGTAACCAGCATAAAAAAAGACCAGAGCAGAAGGACGCTCTGATGTTCCTCGAAAGGACTAATGCGCACAGTCCGCACATTAAATGTATATGCATAATTTCCCAGTTACATACAGTCTTTTCCATCTGCTGTGGTGGCATTTTGCCAAAATACAAATTGGGAAGATTATTTAACTTACATTTAGATGGCAGGTAATGGCAGGTAATGGCAGGTGTTAATCGGCAACCTGGGGGTTTAGTCAGGGACTGTTTTACTGCCAAATCCTCTCCATTAAGACTCCACAGGCCATGGTGCCACACATTTAAAATTGTGGAACGAGCTGGTGAGATGCCTCACTGAATAAAGACACTTAATCCCCAGGCAGATAATATGAGTTAACCTGGAAATCTACATGGAGAAAGCAGTGTATCTTCTCCTGTATGATGTCCTCTCCCTCTCTATGATTGTCATGGTGCCAGCACACTTCATACACATCATAGACACACACACACACACACACACACATACACACTCACACACACAAACTCACACACATTCACACACACACACACCACACACACTCACACACACATACACACACACACTCACACACATACTCACACATTCACACACACACTCACCACACATATACACATACATACACACGCACACACTCACAAACACACTCACACACATACACACACACTCACACACACACACTCACACACATACACTCTCACACACACACACTCACACACATATACACACACATATATACACACACATTAAGCAAATAAATACATAAATGTTAAAAAAAAGAAATGTAGTTTTCAGTACTTTGGGGGAGTTAGAAAGAGGACTGAAGAAATATCAATATTTAGAAATTGTAGGAATGAGCAGGAAGGTGGAACTGAATGTGGTGCACATGCCTGCAATTCTGGAACCTGAAAACTAAGACATATGAGTTAAAGACCATCCTGTCTTATCAAAGTAAAAACTACATAAAAGGGAAATATGTGCTCTGAGCCCATATCATACTTATAACTGAGGTGGAATGGATGGGAAACTTAAAAACAAACAAACAAAACCGAGAAAACGTGAACTTTAGTAGATACTATGTTATAAAACAAAGAATGAGGCAGCTTTGCTGAGCCAGCACAGAGTGAGCTTTACTTAGTAAAAGTCAGGAAGCCCATTAGCAAAATAAAATCAAATAAGGGCAAATAAGAATTTATTAAGAATCTGCCCAATGAATGACTTTGTGTAAAGTTCATATAAAACTGCTATACTGGTATTCATCAAAGACAATTGAATATCAGAAATTCAAAATTACTTTGACTTTGAGTCTTAAATTGTTATTGACGGCAACTTCTGATTTCAAATGCCTTTTATTTTGTTCCTGTTATTAAAATCTCATTATAGCTGGGCAGTAGTGGTACATGCCTTTAATCCCAGCACTTGGGAGGCAGAGGCAGGCGGATTTCTGAGTTCGAGGCCTTCCTGGTCTACAGACTGAGTACCAGGACAGACAGGGCTACACAGAGAAATCCTGTCTCGAAAAAAACCAATAAATAAATAAATAAATAAATAAATAAAATCTCATTATAAACTATTCAAAACTTATGACCAATTGTGATGATAATAAAATAGATTGAATGCATATATTATGTAGAATTATTGTAATGTCTGATTTTCTTTGGTTTTTATTTTCTTTATAAAACATTAGCTACTGACATAAGTTCTTACTGTAAAGATATGTGAAGCAAATAACAAGGAAAAATATTCATTGTAAGATTTTAACTTAGGCTAGTCTAGAAAATCAGTTACCACCTCAAGATAGATTTAAGATACTAGAAAAATATTCCTTTACTATAGATGTTAAATTTGAGCTGCTACAAATATCAAGCTCCGTTTATTAAAGTAAAGTCACTATAAGCTTGTTTATTAAATGTTCTTGGCATATTCATTAAAAATTCCATCATTAAGGAAGTATAAACTTCAAAACTTCAAAAATGCAAACTTTCCTTAATGTCTGCATTTTTGAAGTTTTGAAGTTTATACTTCAGTTTCAGAGTTCACAGATATTTATAAAATGTTGACTAACCAACCACTCTGAGTGTATTTGAAGCCTGCTTCATAGGACAGAATTTATGACTGATACTGCAAACATGGCAAAAACCTATGTCTGTGAGGTGATGCTCCCTGGGTGGCGTAAGCTACAGGTGCTGTTTTGCTAAATTGTTATGTTGGCAAACCGTCTTCTAAATATTATATTAATACCAGTGATTGTGTATCACATTCTAGCTTCAAATTTCCAATCTAGTCTAGGAAGAGAGAATATTTCTGATCTTCTATCCTCTACCTCCCTAGTGCTGAGCTTAAGGGTATGCTACCATGCCTGATATGCCTGGTTTATGATATACTCGGGATCTGTTCATGCCCGGCAAGACTTTATCAACTCAGATAAATACCACTCCTTACAGTCTTTAAGTTACTGATATTTCCATAGCTGATGTTAAGCCTCTGAAGGAAGGGAAGGGAACTAGCTCTCTCAAAATGACTCATTATTATGCTAAATCATTTTAAAAGTAGTTAGTTTTTATAAATTTAGGAAACTTTCAATATATTCATATATATACATATATGTACATACATATATGTATATATATTTGACCTCTTGGAAGTGAGTCAAAGACTTGAAGTCACACATTAACCTACACAAGCAGATTTGAAAATGCCTTTATTCATGAGCATCAGAATTTTTTAAACAACTATGATGTTATCCATGAAGAATGGGAAAACTGGTACATGTAGACAAGAGAATGTTCATAGTAAGTAAAATGAAGCGAATAAGCCATGGAAAGACAGACTGTAGGATTTAGTGTTTGTTATTAAGTAATAGCCAATTAGAAAGAGCTACATAGATGCTCATGCACATGTAAATCTAGAGGTAGATAGATATTTCTTAGCTAAATATCACAGATAGGATACTAATAAAGCTTCCTTCATAGGAACTGCTGACTCCCAAGCAGTCTAAAGTGCATCACAAGTAAATCCAATGCATCTTACGACTGCACCTCAATGAAGGATAAAGAATTGACACCCACATGCACAGCATCAGGAATTAAATGAGGAATACAAGGGCACTCATGCATTGGGGAACGTATTTTAAATGCCTCACATTTTCTACCACTATTCAGTTTTTAATTCATTCTTGTTCTGATATACTGGCACATTTCCGAGGATGTAGGAAGCAGACCTCTTTGGGTATGTCATCTCTTACAATTAGAAAGAAAATGAAGAATGCAGGCATTGACCAATCTAGCAAAAACATTGTCTGTACAGACAGAGTGGAGTCAACATGAAGTGAACAGAGAATATGTTTTCATAATCAAAAGATATTGTACAGTGTCAGAAAAGGTCTAGCAAGAGAAACAATACTGCAATTGCTAGCACAAAACACATGGGCTTGAGTAGGTCATATTATAACAGAATGAGCAATAAATGATCGTTTTGTCATTTGTGGGCAGGTTGGAAATTGACCATGCAGAGTTTGATGAGATCTAAGCTCACAATGTTATTAGACAAAACTCTGATGTCAAAATTATTCCTGTAAATCAGCTGGCTCATAAAGCCATTTTTCCAACTTGAATGCATTATATTACATAATTTTTTTTTACTGCAAAGAAACACCAAGGGATGATTCACAACAAAGAAAAGAGACAAACAAATTCTTAGTGAATTTAAACTGTCTAAAAACTGATACAAATGTTGGCTTTGGCTGTAAGGCAATTAAGACAGCAATTATAAATGATATTTCATATAATTACAAAGTGTTGTGATAGAAATTCTACAGATTAAAACATAGAATAAATTGAAAAACAATACAAAATGAAATTGTACTATATTAGCCAACCTAGCATAAATGGTATAAGATCGAGGCCATAGAAATAGAAAGCTATTTAAATAAACATCTGAGGTAATAAATACACAAAATAAATAAAAGTCATGAATATAATATGTGCAATATAAAAATTGATATTATCTGCTCATACAAATTAAAATATCATATAGGAAGGTTTTAAGTAACTATGCTAAATTAAAAACTTAGATGAAGTGTCTTAGCCACTTGTAAAACAAAACTAATGAAGTCATTGAAAAATATGTAAAAAACAGACACTTAATATGATGCATGACTAGAAAATATGTCACATTACAGTATTAAAAAACTTTACAGCAAAGTAAAAATATATGTTCAAATGTCTTAATATTGAACTTAAAAAAGAAACATTATAAATTTTCAGAAAATTGGAACCGATGAATGGTTTTTAAAATCGATAAAATGGTTTTAAAATTAGTTTATGAGAAGAAATAATTTTTTTAAAAGAAACCACAATTTATAATACAACAAACTAAGAATATTAAGTGGAAAAAAGTATTTGACAAAAATTTCTAGTATTGAAACAGGAAGAGAAATGTCATAGAAAAATAAGTAGAGAGGAGTTCTGACCAACTTGTAAAAGGCATCACTAGAAAATCTCAATAAATTTCAAAAGTTAGTAGGACAGACGTTTTCCTATGACCAGAGTGGGCCAGTGTGCTGCGGTCTGTCTCTTTAGCCTCAGACGGCCTAGAGGAGCTTCAGAACTCCCTGGGAACACGGCAAGTAAAGGCAGACACAGAAATAAACCAAACCAAGGAAAATGGTGTTGCTCTGTATCTAGCAGTCTCTACTTATTTGAACTACACCATTCTCCTTAGTTCCATATTGATAACTGTGTAGAAGACTCAGAAACGAATGGGATGAATCAGAGGTAAGGGCATAATAGAGGCATGGATTATCTCCTGAGAGGCTCTTCCAGTGCCTGACAAATACAGAAGTGGATGCTCACAGCCATCCATTGGACTGAGCACAGGGTCCCCAATGAAGGAGCTAGAGAAAGGACCTAAGGGGTTTGCAGCCCCATAGGAAGAACAACAATATGAACCAACAAGTACTCCCAGAGCTCCCAGGGTCTAAACCACCAACCAAAGAGTACACATGGTGGGACTCATGGCTCCAGCTGCAGTAGAGGATGGCCTTTCGGGACATCAACAAAAGAAGAGGAGGCCCTTGGTCTGATGAAGGCTAAATGCCCCAGAGTAGGGGAATCCAAGCACAGGGGAGCAGGAGTGGGTGGGTTAGTGAGGATGCGGAGGGGGAATGAAATAAGGAGTTTTCGGAGGGGAAATGGAATAAAATTTGAAATGTAAATAAAGAAAGTATATAATAAAAATAGTTCATAATTACAAGTAGGCATGGCACTGCATGTCTTTGTTCTCATCTCTCAGAAGACTGAGATGTAAGAAGAGAAATTCAAGCTAGCTGGACTACACAGAGAGACCTCATTTTACAGTGCCAAGAAAACAAAAACAAACCTTAAATCATTTTTATGTTAGTCTACTTAAGTAATTATCTTTCATGCATGGTTAAAAAAAAAACTCATATCTTAAGTAGTCTTGAATCCAAATTCCAAAAAATTATTACTTGCTAGTAAAGGGTCATTAAAACCTAATAAATATCAAAATAAATGTTAAAGAGACTATCTGTTTTACAGGTATAATTAGTCATTATTTAATCCACATAATGTCATATTTTCAATATATATATATTTTTAAAGAAAGATGATTGAGATTATTCCTATGGTGATGTTGAGAAATAGTAACTCACAAAATTTTAGTGAGTAAATGCAATATGAATAAACAACAGCTCTCTCAAATTTATATAGATGAAACTGATACCTTTATTAAGAAATTTGTATCCTTTGAGGGAAGAGAGATGGCTGAGCAAGTAAAGGTACTTGTTGCTCTTACAGAGGCTCTGAGTTCAGTTCTTAACACCCACCTGGCAGTACTCAACCAGCCCTAACTCTCACTTGACAGGATCTGGCTCCTTCTTCTGACCTCTGCAGTCATAAGGAATGCAAATGGTATACATATGCACACATAAACACAACAGAAATAAAAAATCAAATTAATATATCAAACAAAAGGTTAAAAATAAAATCTGTGGGGCTATAATGTAATAAAAGTGTATTTATGTGCAATAGCACCACATGGAACATTTATAAAATATTTACTATGCGGGAGGCATTCTTTTTAATATTTTCTGGGTATCCAATTCCCATAGAGCCATAAAACAGGTAGTATCTATTGACCTTTGGAGACTGAAGAAGCTTTACCTGAGATTACAGCATGCTTACAATCAATCACACAAGAAATCTACCACTTTGAAAACAGAGTTGATTCAGTTCACAATGACAAGATCAAGGCATGCTTTAACTCAAATCCTCAGCCATGTCTATGAACAGGTTATACATGGGAACATATATGCATATACTTATATGTATATCCATGCAATAATCACTAGTGAAAGAGGCTATGAATTGGCTGAGTTGGGAGGGATATACAGGAGTATTTGTAAGGAGGGAAAAAAAAAGGGAAAATGCAAATAAAATACAGTCTCAAAAGTAAACAATGGAGTGGGAAAACACATGGATGGGCTATTTGTTTCAAACTTTACAGCTGAATTTTTCCATCAGTCATGAGGTTGTAGCTTGCCACATTTCCACCAAGTAGAACTACGAAATCTCTACCAAGTAGAGAACTCTTATTTCTATTCAGAGATATAGAGGCTAGTGCATTGACTATTCCTCTCTGAGTTTTGCCTGAGCTAGAACACTGTATGCGAGCCATATCTAGAGTCAGAGGAAAGACTAGCTAGGTTCCTTGACTGTCCTCTGGAGTGGATGCTTACTTCATTATAGAAAATGCAGCCGCTGGTCTCTCTGGGCTGATGTCCTGAGAGGACCTTGGGCACAAGCTCTGCAATCAGTCCCACAACACCCAGAGGAAGCTCCACTCCCAGGCACTCTGACACTCTCAGGATCAGAGGTGAGGAGGACCCAACATCTGTCCCAAAACCGGGAGTAACTGGAACCAG
This sequence comes from Mastomys coucha, assembly GCF_008632895.1. Lineage (NCBI taxonomy): Eukaryota > Metazoa > Chordata > Mammalia > Rodentia > Muridae > Mastomys > Mastomys coucha. The sequence continues at coordinate 60,326,975 of NW_022196896.1, read as the reverse complement.
TGGGACCAGGCACACAGGAACTCCACCAGCAGAGTGGTTCGGGTTCCTTCCAGTCTCTCTGGACTGGTGTCCTGAGCAGACCTTGGGCCTAGGCTCCACAGCCAGTACCACAACACCCAGAGGAAGCTGCTGCACTCCCTAGTGCTCTAACAAGGCAGGGATCACAGGATCCCAGAATCAGAGGATAACAGAAACAGCTTGACTCTGAGGAGTTCTGACACAACCAGGATCACAAAAAGGACAGGCTCCAGTCAGATTTAGCAAGGGCAGGTAGCACTAGAGAGAACTAAATGATGTGGGGCAAGCCTAAGAAAATAAACAACACAAACAGAGGTTACTTGCCATCATCAGTACACAATTTTCCCACCATAGCAAGTCCTGGACACACCATCACACCAGAAAAGTAAGATTCAGATCTAAAATCACTTATCATGATGATGATACAGGACTTTAAGAAAGACATAAATAGCACCCTCAAAGAAATACAGGAGAACACAGGTAAAGAGCTAGAGGCTCTTAAAGAGGAAACAACACAAAAATCCCTCAAAGAACTACAGGAAAACACAATCAAACAGGTGAAGGAAATGAGCAAAAGCATCCAGAATCTAAAAAT
>NW_022196896.1:60319077-60325373 GCF_008632895.1 Mastomys coucha | reverse complement strand
TTTCAGAACAGCTTATATATTTCAAAAGTATTTATACACCCAAGGGAGACATAGACAATTAACTTGGGTGGTGGTTTGTAGGAAAGAGAACAACAAAGAGTGAGACTGAATGCTTTGCTTGACATTTTTAGCTCTTGTATCAAGTTTGAAGAAGGGGACATTATAAGTTACTCTTTCTCTGAGATGAATGGTTTTCTAAATTATCACAGTCAATGAACCAGATTCTTACCCACACCTAATATCTGTGTCACCCTCCAAGCAGAACCATTGCTCTTTGAAACAGTTGGTGAATGACTTTAGGGGTAGACTATCTTAATACACACACCATTTCTTAAATGAATGTAACCTGTTCTCTGTGGCCTGAGAATAAATTCACTCACTCAAGTCAAATAGTTTTGACCATAGCAGGAAGTCTATCCAAAAATAGTGCCTACAATTCATTCCTTGGTGCAGCAGAACTGTCAACTCTCAGCTTAGCTACAATGGCGGTAAAATCCTTTGGTGATGTGAGGGTCATTGAAGTACAGCCTTTTTACAATGAAATCCAATATCTAAAAATTGTTCTTATTTTAGGCTTATACCACAGCAAGAGCCAAGATCTTAAACTCTACTAAATACAAAACAAACAAACAAAAATATTTTATATATTTATGTTCATTTAAGAAAATACTAGTAGTGATGTATTATTTTGAAATATATAGTTAATATGATTAGAGTTATTTAAAATTTATATTGAGAAAAACATATGTATTTTCAGTATTGCTTTAGACAAGCATCTACATAACACTTGAATTGATTGTTGTTTTATATCAAACAATTTTTATAATACTCATTTTTATTGTTATAATATTTTATAAATTTTAAGGAATATGACAAAAAAGATATTGTAGGTATTGAAGAGGGGGTCTCTTGGAGGAGTTGGGGTACAAAAGGGAAACAAGAATGTGATTTAATTCTTTTTACTTAAAATATGTTTTTAAATCTTAATAAATTTAGATAAATTAAAATCATGTAACTTTTCTCATCATAATGCAATAAAACTTTAAAAAAGAAAACAAATAATGATAAAAAGCAATGTGCTCACATTGGGACGAGGGACAGAGAAATCCATTCATATACACACAGACACAGAGACACACACACAGACACACACAGACACACACAGACACACACACACAGACACACACACACACACACACACACACACACACACTTCTACCTCCCAAGTCTATTTTTTGGGTTCTGACTCAAGGTTTAGGTTTAAATAGAGAGTTACAGGAACACAGTTACAGTGGCCTCAGTCATCGTGTGGTCCTACCCATCACTTACTCTGTTGTCTCAGTTCTGATCTGTTCTGCAAGATGGCCTGATGAATGGTCAGACTCTGAAATGTCTTTCTGAGGAAACAAATTCTGCCTCTGGCTTCTACCAGGCTCCAACAGCATGAGAGTTCCTACCTTGGGAAGCATTGTTTAAATAGCCTGAAAACCAATAGGAAGGAGGGGAACACAGATGTGTTTAGAATACTCTCATTCTGAATTCTCAACAGAGGAATCTCAAATGGCTGAGAAACATTTAAATAAATGTTCAACATCCCTAGCCATCAGGCAAATGCAAATCAAAACTACTTTGAGATTCCGTCTTATGCCTGTCAAAATGGCTAAGATCAATAACACAAATGACAGCTCATGCTGTGGAGGATGTGGAGCAAGGGAAGCACTCCTCCATTGCTGGTGGGAGTGCAAGCTGGTACAACCACTATGGAAATCAACAGGACAGTTCATCAGAAATTGGGAATAGTTCTACCTCAAGACCCAGTTATACCACTCTTGGACATATACCCAAAGGACTCCCCATCCTACTACAAGGACACTTGCTCAACTATGTTCATTGCAGCTTTATTTATAATAGCCAGAAACTGGAAACAACCTAGATGTCCTTCAATAGAAGAATGGACAAAGAAAATGTGGTTCATTTACATACTCAAGTATTATACAGCTGTTAAAAAAATGACATCATGAAATTTGCAGTCAAATGGACAGAACTAGAAAAAAATTATCCTGAGAGAAATAACCCAGATCCAGGACAAATATGGTATATTTTCACTTATAAGTGGATATTAGCTATTAAATTAATGATAATCAAGCTACAATCTGTAGATCTAGAGAGGTTAGGTAAACAGGAGAGATTCTGGGAAGAGGAAATAGAATAGATTTTGTAGGTAAACTTGGGACATAAGGAGAGAGGAGCAGGAAAGCTCATATTGGGGGGAAATGGAATGGGTGGAGAGAGAACTAGAATTGGGAGGAATTAAATGTTCATAACAAAGGGGAGATAGAACCCATAGAGATCACCTCCAGTAGCTGAGGGATGAGGCCACCCACACATCTCAAAATTTTTAATCCAGAAATGTTCCTGTCCAAAGGAAAGACAGGGACAAAAATTGGAACAAAGATTGCCCCACATAGGGATCCATTCCATTTGTAGGCACCAATCCCTCACACTATTGCTGATGCCAAGAATCACTTGCTGGCAGGAGCCTGATATGGCTGTTCCCTCAGAAGTTCTACCAGCACCTGACCAATACACATGCAGGTATAGCCAACCATTGGACTGAGCCCCAGTGGAAGAGCTAGGGGAAGAACTGAAGGAGCTGAATGAGTTGCAACCCCATAAGAAGAACAATATCAACTAACTGGACCACCCAGAGCTCCCAGAAAATAAACCACCAACCAAACAATATACATGGAGGGAGCCAGGACTCCAGATACATATGTAGCAGAGGATGGCCTTATCTGACATCAATGGGAGGGGAGGGAGGCTTGAAGCCCCAGCATAGGGGGATGCTGGAGGTATGAGGCAGGAGACAGGCGATGGGTGGAGGAGCACCCGCATAGAGCCAAAGGGGAGGAGGGAGAGGGGGAATGGGATAGATGGGAAGGGGGATATCATTTTAAATGCAAATGAATAAAATGATTAATAAAAAAAAAAAAGAAAATGCCATAACTTTCATAAGACAAGTGGAGGTTTCCTGTAGAAGACAATGCGACTGCAGTCCAGTCACATTGTAATTACCTATTCAAATCATTTTGCAATAAAGCAATTCTATTTTCATTCTACATTCATATTTTTACCTTCATAGTTCATTTAGTTCTTGGAATTTAAACTTACTGTAAAGTGTGAACAGAGCTGAATGAACTATAGAAACAGTCATAGTTTCTTTTTCTTTAGTTATGACTCTTCATTCTCCAGAGAGGAAACCAACATTTTCATGATAAAATTATTAAAAATTTATATATTGAAACACATAAAGGAGGAAAAGGATGAGCCTGTGTAACTGGGATACTGTTGAAGTATATGCAGTTTATGTTCTAAATTTTTAAGCCATAATGGTCTCTTCCACTTTACTAATTTATTTAATATTATTCTGTATGTTACATTATCCAGCATATCTTAACTGACAAACACCTAAAGAGTCCTTATCTTAGAATACCAGTTTCATATATGATGCATACATATATGCCCAGATCTTGGAAGTCCAAAGCCAGTGGATATCCAATTCAAGTGCAGCTTGTAGTATATGCAAGACTCAGTGCTGGGGATTTACGTATGTATTGCAGCACTGCATTTTTTATGAAAGAAATAACAAACGCCAGGATGATTTATGATGCATAGCACATGCATGGCTAAAAATTAAATTTCATGTTGTTTTGGGATGATTCTTTGAGTATAAATTTTTTTTTCTATTTTTTTTCATTGACATCCTTATTTTTAAAAGACCTACTGAGAATTCTTTGATATTAAAATATGAATGTAAATAATAACACTTATTAGAAAATATATTTGAACAATGACACAAAAAAGCAGGTCTGAGAAAAGAATATAGTATTCCTCTGATGATAGCTGACAAAGGAGCGGGCTATGTGAGGTAGCATTTATCTAGTTAAAAGGAAATTGCAGGTCAGTCTGTTCCTGTATGGCTGTCAACATCATCAAAAACTGAATGTGAAGTGTTTACTTGTGAAGTCATTGAACACATAAAGTTAGAGATAGGAACCAAAACAGCATCATTGTATTAAAGCAGCACACCCCATTTATGTAACATTGTGTCCAAAAAATGGACAATTTTCAATCAATTTTCAAACACACAAAAAAATTTGTTTTATGTGGTTGCTGTAGTTCTGTGTAAATAAAGTCAGAAAAATGTTTTATATACTCATATATGTAAAATAGAAAAATGCTTTACATGTTTTATATATATCTAGGACATTTATTTTCAGGATATTCCGGGATGGTGTTGTTTTGACTACCCCGACTATGAAATCAATGTACAAGGATGGTTTCAGAGCACCAGAAGCGTTTAGTGTTCTGTAGATGCCTTACATACCACACATTACAATACTTATTTACATTTTGTACTTTCAGAAGTACAAAGAGATTTTCAAAACAAAAATAAATGTTAAAAGAAACATGCTCAATACCTTCCCAAGAAACCACGTTAAGAGCCAACCCACAGAGTAAGACCGTATTTTAAGGTAGACACTTCGGGAGGTCTTTAGTATGAAGTAGCCCCCACACTACCTATTGAGATTACTACTTTTATTAGCAAGCAGGTATGAGCCTCTCCATTTCCTGCAAGTACCAAGAAATGCCTGAGAGAATAAAGTGAGGAGCAAAACCCAGAGAGACTCGATTTATGCTATCAAGTAATGTTAGACTTCTAGTCGCTGGGGTCAAGAAAAAATAAGGTTGCTTATTTATCTCTACAGCATCTGTTTACAGCATCCCAAATTAGTAAGAAAGATTAATGTTCCACCTGAATGGGAGAGTTCTAGTGCTTTTAAGCTAATTTCAGCACTTATAAGAAAAATAACTGGCCGAGCGGTGGTGGCACACACCTTTAATCCCAGCACTTGGGAGGGAGAGGCAAGCAGATTTCTGAGTTCGAGGCTAGCCTGGTCTACAGAGTGAGCTCCAAGACAGCCAGGGCTACACAGAGAAACCCTGTCTCGAAAAAACAAAACAAAACAAAAAACAAAAAAACAAACAAAACCTACCAAATTTTATAATATTATGTACAGTTATATTATAAAATTTAAAAATATTAATATCCACATACTGATTATCATAGCTTTTTTAACATCTATGTTTTAGACTAAACATGTTGGTACACATCGTTCTCTATCCTTCTTGACTTGCCTTATGTAGCAATTTATTACAATAACTAGCATCATTTATTCATTTTGAGAACAATATGAGCACCCTCAAAGTCATTTCTAACATTTGAGGATTTTGAGTTGCTAATACCCCTTGTTCACTCACAGCTTATTGAAAAATCAAGCAAATATGCAGAGGTAAATACTCAATTGAAGCTAAACACCCTTGATCCTGTAGAGAATCAATGCCTCAGCAAAGGATGATGCTAGAGTAATGAAGCAGGAGTGGGTGGGGGAAAGCACCTCATAGTGGCAGAGAAGGGAGGAGATAGGTGGCTTGCAGAGGAGAGTCTGGGAAGGGGGACGTCATTTGAAATGCAAACAAATAAAATAACCAATAAAAAATAAAATAAAATAAAAAATGAAAAATAATAAAAAACAATAAAACAATGCAGAAGTGTTTATTCATGCTTATTACATATATATAATAAATCCTTCCAAATTGTTTGATGAACTTAAGCATTCCAATTTGTGGTTCCTCATCTATGAATAAAATTACATCTTCTGCTTTCTCCCTGCTGTGATATGGAGGTGTCTTCTCTGCATTGGCTATATTTCTGATCATTTGATAAAACACCTGAAATAACAGCTTAAAAAAAGACGGGTTTATTTCCCTTACAGCTTGAACTACTATCTGTAATGGCAGGAGGAGCTTGGAGGTAGCAGCGTGGCTGGTCATGTCACAACCGAGTCAGAAAGCAAAGTGAAGAATTCTAGTCTGCAGCTAGCTTTGCTCTTCAGTCTTGGATAGCAACCCAAGAGCCTTTCCATCTCAATTAATTTAATCTAGAAAATTCCTTAAAGATAACCCTATAGTTTTGTTTGTTATTAATTCTATCTCCAAGGGTTGAACTTTGACATAAATCATTACATTCCCCATAAACCTTTTGTTTAAACATAATCACTGACAATGATAGCATTAAGAGAGGCCATTAACAGCTGATTATGTAATGGGGGAGGTTCTTTCTTGGTAAGATTAGATCCTATAGAAGCAGGCTTAAGAGATTGGCTTTAACATCAAAATAAATGGAGAGAAACTTGAAGCAATCCCACTAAAATCAGGGACTCGACAAGGCTGCC
>NW_022196896.1:60252706-60316842 GCF_008632895.1 Mastomys coucha | reverse complement strand
AAAAAAAAAAAAAAAAAGAGATTGGCTTTATTGCTTCGCATTTTTCCCACCATGAGAAGACAGACTCGCATCCTTACTAGAGGCATTGGATAAGAAACAGAAAGCTAACTCTTTGTGGTTTTGCTGCAACAGCACAAAAGACTAAAATATTTTCTCCAATCTAGCATCAAATGACTTGCCTTATTTATTCGTAGAGGCAATGAAAAACAACAACAACAACAACAACAACAAAACCCAGAAGCATAAGGACAGAAACAGGTTTGTTCAGGGGATGGTAAACCTGTAAAATCAGCAACACAGGAAACCAAGACAGGATTGTTGTGTGTGTGTGTGTGTGCAACTTCTAAGTTACAGAGCATGTTCACAACAGTCTAGACAATTTAGTAAAACCAGAAAAATTTAAAATTAAGTATGTTGGCAAGGGATATAGGTTAGTGTTAGAGCACTGGGTGAGCATGTGTGGAACTTGGGTGGTAAGACAGATATTAAAGAGGATGAGGAGACAAGTAGATTTAAAAAATATTTATTTTGCTTTAATAATTTCACACAAGAGTGGTTTATTTACACTGTCCTTTCTTTTTTTTTTTTTATTTTAGATATTTTCTTTATTTACATGCGAATTTCTCCTTTCCCAGTTTCCCCTCCAAAAAACAAAAAAACAAACAAAAACAAACCCCTGTTGCCTCCCCCCTCCCCATGCCTGCCACCCCGCCCTCTCCCACTTTCTGGCCCTGGCATTCCCCTACACTGGGGCATAGAACCTTCACAGGGCCGAGGTCCTCTCCTCCTATTGATGATCGATTTTGCAATCCTCTACCATACACATGCTGCCAGAACGATCAGACCCCTCTATGTGCAGTCCTTGGTTGGTGGTTGAGACCCTGGGAGCTCCGAGGGTACTAGTTAGTTCATGTTGTTGTTCATCCTAAGGGGCTACAAACCCCTCAGCTCCATTGGTCCTTTCTCTAACTCCTTCTCTGGGGACCCTGCACTCAGTTCGATGGATGGCTGTGAGCCTCTACATCTGTGTTAGTCAGGTATTGTCAGAGCCTCTCAGGAGATAGCAATATTTAGGCTGGCTTACCCTTCCTTCAGTCTCTGCTCCATAGTCCTTTCTATGTCTGTCTGTCTGTCTGTCTGTCTGTCTGTCTGTCTGACTTTCTTTCTTTCCCTGTAGTCATTCCTGTGTCTCTCCCAACTTTGTCCCAAATTAATAACCCCTTATTCTTTTATTATTATTATTATTATTATTATTATTATATAAATATACACATATACTTATGCACACAATATATATGCTCACACACATCTTATTGAGTCCATTTAGTTTCATTTGTGTGCATATGCTTTTTACAGCTGACCACTGTAAACCTATCAGGGAGTTCATCCCTGAAGAAAACTGCCTCCTCTCTCAGCAGCTACTAATTTTCTATAGCTCTCCAGCTAGCATTAGCAGTGGGGTTTTGTGAAATTCCCACTGCATTGGCATGCTAATAGATATAATTACTTTTTGGGTCTTGTTCAGTCAGCTGTATTGTTGAGATTTCATGTATTCAGCTTTCATATTATATCTAGAAGACAGTAACTTGCAGCAGGTCTCCTGGTCTAGCTTCTCTGAGAATCTCTTTGTATCCTTTCCCTTGATGGTTTCTGAGCCTGGGGTATGAAGGTATGTTTACAGGTGTACCATAAGAGATGGAACACCTTGTAGTCAATTGTTTTCAGCATTTTGACCTGTTGTGAATTTCTGTAATGGTCCCCATTTGATTCACAAAGAGGCTTCTTTCATGAGAACTGAGAGCTACACTTATTTGTGGGCATAAATATTTAAAGAATAGGTATTATATTTGTTAAGAAAATGAAAGAAAGACCTTCTCCTCTCAGGTCCATGACGTCTCAAGCCAGGGAGAGTTGACTAGTCTTATATACCCAATATGAAATCTTGTTTATTGATTATGGCTTAAATCCAATAAGACAGCTGTCACCAAGCTAAACTGTCACAATTTCACCCTTGGAAATATCTTGTCTTTTTGGTCATTGTGATTCATAGGCTTTACAGTTGGATAGAACTATTGATGGCTTTTCTTCGTTGGCAGCTTCCTAGCACCTCTGGATACTATGAGACCTAGTTCTCAGGGGAGAGGTCTCCAAATCAGTTTTGGCTGAATTCCTCGAAGTCCAGAGGCCAAAGTTATAATACCTTCAGCTATAAGGTATTCATCTTCAAGTTCTGTGAAGCAACCAAAGGCAATGTCAGCAGCCTATAGTATGGTGGGGGAAGTCTCTTGGGTCACCCTAAACCAGCCATTCCAAGGGAGGCTTCTCATGTGTGACATTGTTAGTTATGTTAGAGAGTCTTTCAGGGAACATTATAATCTTGTTAGGCATCAGCCCATTTAGTCTACCCATTTAGTCTATATATCTACACACATGCGTATTTTTAAATAGGTTAATAAAGTAATATTTTATTATGGCTTTTACAGTCATCCTTAATGTTATATGTCTCTGTTTCTCCCCTCTACCTATGTAGGTAGATTTCCAATCTGCTGTACATATCATTTTTCAGTTTGTTCTTCACGGCTGCATGTATGCCCTACTATTTTTTCAAGAGTTCCTTTCTCTTCCAATTTGGTCCCTTTCTATTTTCTTAGCTTCTATATTACGTTAGATTATATACTTAAATAGAAATATTTTAGTTAGAATTTACAAATAAGTATTTGCCTTTCTGGATCTGGATGGCTTCATTCAGTGTGCTATTTCCAAGTTCTGTTCATTTACTTGCAAATTTCATTGTTCTTTACAACTGGATATGATCTCATTTGGTGTGCGTACCACATTCTCATCATTCATTCTGCAGTTAAAGGACATTTAGGCTGTTTTCATTTCCTACATGTTCTGAGTAGAGCAAATGGGCATGTGCTAAGGAATGGCATATCTGGGTCCTACGGTAGATCAATCGTCCTGTAGCTGTTTGAGGATTGTCCATGCACATTTCCTGGGCGGCTGCTCCAGGTGGTAATCATGCCAACAGTGTATGAATAAGGGTTCCCCTCTCACTATATCCTTGCCAGGATTTGATCTCATACATTTTTTGATTTTAGACATTCTGGGAAAGATGGAACCACAAAGTTGTCATTTCCCAACTGAGCTGTTTAGTTGCCTCTTTGGTACATTTTTAATTAGGTCATTATTTTCTAGGTTCTTTGTTTACTAAGATGTAATATTTGCCGATGACTATTTCCCACTCTGTTGGTTTCCTCTTCATACATGTTTCCTTTCCTGTGCAGGTGCCTTTTAGTTTTAAGAGGTCCTGTTTATCAATTGTTGACTTTACTTCATCGATCTTAATTCACAAAGTCCTCTCTTGTACCTTAATCTCCTTGTTTTTATATTCTTGTTTCTCTGAGAATTTCATACATGAATACCTGTTTTATAATATTTCCATCTCCCTACTCCACTGTTACCATGTCACCTTGCAAATCTGTAATCACTTCTATTAAATCATACACACACACACACACACACACACACACACACACACACACACGCACAACTCAATGAGTCTATATTGAGTTCCTTCTCTGTATGTGTGTTTAGGAATGACCACTTAACATTGAAGAATTAGAGGGGACTTGTCCTTGTTTCTTCTCAACAGCAACCAAACTGCTTATAGTCAGTCATCTTGAGTGAACTTTTAATCTTGCAAAGTAATTCCTATTTTTTTATTTTTTGTCTAAGAGTTTTATTGTTTTAGATTTCACTCTGAGTAATGAGGTCTTTCACCGGGCAAAATGAAAGATACGGATCTATTTCTAACACCATTCGTTGAAGATGTTGTTTTTCAATCAATCTGTATTTATTTGGGGGAAATTATTGGTATTTTTTGTCACCTACAGATGACTGTAATCATGTGCACTCATGTTTGGGTCCTCTGTTTTATTTCATTAATCAGAATCTCTGTTTCTGAGTCAGCATTAAAGTGTTTTGAGTACTATGTAAGGTTTAAATGATCTACGTTTCCATTTCCCATTATCTCTGTTCTGGACTAGGCACTTCGTTCTGGGTGAGCAATTAATAAGATAAAATGAAGGTACTAATGACTGAGAGATATCCAAGTAGCATCTTACTGGATTAGTAGTGTTCAGAAAGACTATGGGAAAGATCAAACACAGCCATTCCTGTGTGCTACACTGCATGTTGGGGGTCAGGCTAGCCATGGGCACTTGGGATCTAACTATCTAGAAAACTACAATGATATCATCTGAGTTTCACAGTATCAAATAAATTATGTGTACCATTCTGAAAATAGGAAACAAATTCCTCTGTTTTGCTCAATTCTACTAAATCCTTGTTAATATCTCTATGTTATATTCTGTACAGTGTATTAGTGTTCAATGATCGTCATGAGGTAAATCAGTTCATACTGGATGGTTTTGTGTGTCAACTTGACCCATGCTGGAGTTATCACAGAGAAAGGAGCCTCCATTGAGAAAATACCCCCGGAATCAAAGGTGGGAACAGAGGAACCATAGTGGGTGGTGCCATCCCTGGGCTGGTAGTTCTGGGTTCTATAAAAAAGCAAGCTGGGCAAACTAGGGGAAGCAAGCCAGGAAGGAACATCCCTCCATGGCCTGTGCACTAGCTCCTGCTTCCTGACCTGCTTGAGTTCCAGTCCTGGCTTCCTTTGGTGATAAATAGTAATGTAGAAACATAAGCTGAATAAATATTTTCTTCCCCAACTTGCTTCTTGGTCATGATATTTGTGCAGGAATAGAAACCCTGACTAAGACATAGTTGAAACCAACTCGTTTAAAATGTTTAAGTTAAAATTCAGAACCAGCAAGGTTTCAAGCACTCCCCTTAAGGTAAAGATGGAAATAGGATACATAGCTCTTCACTCCATAGTTTATTTCAACAATATTTAATGAAAAGGACTTCAAATGCTAATCTTGTAGTATTGATTTTGGAATTCTTTGCATAAGGATTAAAAAAAAAGGATTCTTTACATACAGATAAAACTTTCAGCTCTACCGTTTTCCATTATGTCTCTATTTTCTGGGAGTATGTTTGCGATGCTCTCTTCTTATTCTTGCTTTAAAAATCTGAATACCTGGGAGCTCTGAGGGTACTAGTTAGTTCAAATTGTTGTTCATGCTAAGGAGCTGCAAACCCTTCAGCTCCTTGGGTACTTTCTCTAGTTCCTTCATTGGGGATCCTGTGCTCAGTCCAATGGATGGCTGTGAACCTCTATTTCTGTTTGTATTAGTAAGGCACTGACAGAATCTCCCAGGAGTCAGCTATATCAGGCTCCTGTCAGCCAGCACTTGCTGGCATCCACAATAGTGTCTAGGTTAAACCACCAACCAAAGAGTACACATGATGGGACTCATTCCTCCCACTGCACATGTAGCAGAGGATGGCCTAGTCAGTCATCAATGGGAGGAGAAGCCCTTGGTCCTGTGAAGGCTCTATGCCCCAGTGTAGGGGAATGCCAGAGCCAGGAAGTGGGAGAGGGTGGGCTGGTGAGCAGGGGGAGCATAGAGAGAATAGGGTTTTTATTTTTTTTGGAATAGGGGTGTTTTTGGAGGTGAAACCGGGAAAGGAGATATCATTTGAAATGTAAATAAAGAAAATATCTAATAAAAAAAAACTAGTAAAAAAAATGAATGCATCACCATCCATGAATATTTACTCATTCATTAACAAGAAGTATTTTAGGTAGTAATCTTTCAGCAATTTCCCTCAGTCATCCCCACTTCATAAGATCTATCTACACATGAATATATCATGTATGTATATTTTACCCATTTTATACTGCTTCTTTTCGCTCTCTTCTGTCTTCTATGAGTCAGACCTATTTTCTTTTGCTCCCTCCCTCCCCCTCGTTCCTCTTCCTTCCTCCTTCCTTCCTTCTTTCCTTCCTTCCTTTTTCTCTTTCTTTCCTTCTTGGTATAACTAAGGAACCACATGTTCTATTATATAATTTAAACAGCCAAACTGGCTTGAGACCCTTGTTCACTGGTATCGGTAGCTTCTCCATGGAGACTCTTGTCATTCCATCTCTGCTTACAATGATTCATGTTTTACTCTTTTATTTTTTCATCTCATTATTATTTCTTATCTTGCTCTAGAAGGTTTAAATTACATCTCCACCAAGGTTTACTCTCAATGCAATAATTACTTAGATTCTGCCATTGAGTCCAGTGGTTAACTCAGAATATCTTGCATTCCTAGATGAACTTTTTGGAGGGTTAAAATATACTAGTCATAGTTTTGTTCAGTGATGATCTGCAGTTTGTAAATGTTCTATCTCTAGGTATAAAATATCATTATTCATGCCTAAGTTTAATTTTATGTAGAATTGAAAGTCAACATTCAGTTGGGGCTAGAGAGGGAAATCTCTTGCCACTTTCTCTACCTGATAGTACTTTGTGAGCTCAAGGTTCTATTTCCTTGTGACATTGTTCTTCAGACAATAATGTTGTTTTACTTTGATGGCTCACACTGTAAACTACTTAATTAACTTTTAGATTTGAACACTTTTAGTGGAATGGATTCTCCCATCATAAAGCTGCCTCATTATCTTGATTTCCTCCTTGACATTCTGACAGATACACGCTGGAGTACCTTTTTGTTTTCCAGGATTTTCTCCTTTATGTGTGATAACCGAGCCCCTCCCCAGGTTTAACCCTGGAACATTTGACATTCCTATTACCTATTCTACAGAGGTTTTCTTTATATTAGACTTTCATATTTTCTACATTTAATAATTGAATCTTTTATATTATATTTTTCATTTTATTAATCATATATCTTTTTATTTACTTATGGTTGGACAATTTTAAAAATTCATTTTTAAAAGTCTCTCTTAGATTTTATACTATCCTTTGCTTTCCTTTCTGAGAGACATGACATCACAGGTTTGTGTTTTCTTTGTGTGTCTTAATATTTACTGCTGAATTACCCTTGCTCATACTTGGTTGGTTTATTAATATATTATTTGTGATTTTTTTTTCTGTATGCAGAGTGTAAAAAATTAGGATCCATGACACATTTGGTATAATGTGCTGGAAATTACAGGTTCTTCTTTGTCTTATGCCAACAGAAAGGACTCTTTCACTGGGACATACTTTACTCTGCAGCTAGGTTTATAAATGAATCCCTTGTCCAGCAACTCATAACTACAAGCACACTCTCATCTTTATTGAGATCTCCAAAGAGAATTAAAGCCTATCTTTCGAAGCATATAGCCAAGATATTACTTCCATGATTTCTTGGTGTGGCTAACTATTGTAAAATGTCCCTTGGCATGCTGTGTCACTGAGCCACACTTCTGGCAACATCTTAATTCTTTAAAAGCATATTTCTTAGATGAATAAATTTCAAGAACATAACATAGGAACACCTTGTTTGCAAAACTGTTACTATTTTTTTTATAAGTTTAGAAGCTATAAATTTAGTTCATAAGCAAAGCACATGCTTTGTATATGGAGGATGTGCCATTTGAAGAAATATATCCTGATATTTATCACACTAAATTTTGGGCCAAGCATCTCCAGGAAGCAGACTGTGTTGTCCCCACCAGGTCCAGTATTCTTACATCTTTACTTACACTGTAACAAGGTGTATGGACCTCATCTGCATTCGTAACTGAATTCAATATCAGAATACACACAAACATATCAGAGGTAAACTTTCACTTATTTTAGAAGGGTATTTGTTGCAATCTGATTTCTGTTTCTATGGAATAAGCTTTAATGAGTTTAATTTATATACATTTTCTTCATTTTAATTCTAATATTATGTAAGACATATCTAATATATAACATTATTATGCAAGAGCAGCTACATTGAGATTTTAATAATTTCCTGGATGCAAAAAAATATAATTCAGATAATCAAGCAAGAAATATAAATATGTGTTAAGATATGCATAATAACTATATAAACACATGAAATATATCATGACAACCTAGTGGCAATATTATTTATAAAAAATAAATTATTGCTTCAAAGAACGTATCAAATGCAAACAAGATGCCTCAGTCCAAGTAAATAAGTATTAATAAATCTGTCTTCCTAAACCAAGTTCATAGCTTAGTCATATATATGCTTATGCAAGCAAAACACAGAGGGGGAGAAATAATGAGTCAGACAGAGGAGAGATAATGAGAACACAGTGTTCTTTACACAAACACATCCCATTCAACACTTGTATCCAGAAAGCAACATGAATAGGAATATGAAGTCACGCAGAACTCTTTAAAAATAGCAGAATCAATGCCATTTACATGTTGAAATGACTGCCCATTACACACTTGCCAATGTAGTATCTCTCACTGGGACCTGTGTCAACCTTGAAGTTCATTTGATTCATCGTTCTTGTTAGAATTCGTTAGTAATATATCAGGGGAGGTGAGCAGGTGTAACAATGTCCTCGGCCATCTCTGCTCATTCTTCCCACCATTCATGTCATGGTTTAGGACAGAGTGATGAAGAGTGAACTGTTTTGTTAAACACATTTTTTTTTTTTTTGTAAAAAAGGTTCATGTCATCTGGGGCTAAAGACTAAGATATCAACCTTTCTGGTCTTAGAGCAGAGATTAATGAGAAAACTCAACAAATATTTGACTTTGAAAACTAAATGTCTGTTTTCCCTCTAGAATTAGATATATTAAGGTAAGTTAAAGGATCATTAAATGGACGCTTCAGGTTCCATGTCCCCACTGCTAGACATCTCAGATAAGTGACCAGCATTGACTCCTGGGAGTCTCCTTCATCTCAGGTCACTGATTCTATTGATTCCCTGAAATCCCACTCCCAGAAGCTGCAGATGTCCATTCATTCTCCTGGCCCTCTGAGCTTCTCTCCTGTCCCCCTTCCATACCTCATCCTGCCCCCTCTTTCCTCTCCCTCTCCCTTCTCCTACCTTGGTCTCTCCTTCCATCCCTCTGCCTTTCATGACTATTTTGTTCAGTCTACTGAGACTCAAGCAGCCTTGCTCGGGCTTTCCGTCTTGTTTAACTTCTTTGGAGTTTGCGTGGGTATTGCATACTTTATGGCTTATCCACTTATTGTTGAGGCTATACCATGTATGTCCTTTTGGGTCTGGGTTAACTCACTCAGGATATTTTCTAGTTCCATGCATTTGCCTGCAAAATTCATGATGTTCTTGTTTTTAATTGCTGAATAGTATTCCACTGTGTAAATGAACCATGCTTTCTGTATCCATTCTTTGGTTGAAGGACATCTGGTTGCTTCCAGTTTCTGGCTATTACAAATAAAGCTGCTTTGAACATAGTGGAGCATATGACCTTGTGATATGGGTGTATGCCTAGGAGCTGAGTCTTAAGGTAGAAAGAACTATTCGGCCTCTTCAGGAGAGGGATAAGAACACCAAACCACCCACAAATTTTTGACCCAAAATTTATCCTGTCTAAAAGAAATACAGGGACAAAGATGGAGCAGAGACTGAAGGAATGGCCAACCAATAACAGGCCCAACTCAAAACCCAACCATGGGTAAATATCAGTTCCTGATCTTATTAATGATACTCCTCTATGCTTACAGACAGGAGCCTAGCATAATTGTCCTTTGAGAGGCTCTATCTAGCAACTGACTAAAGCAGATGGAGGAATGCACAGACAAATACTGGATGGAGGTTGGGGACCCTTATGTAAGAGTTGAGGGAAGGACTGAAGGCACTAAAGGGGATAGTAACCCCACAGGAAGATCAACAGTGTTAACTAACCTAGAACTCTGGGAGTTCTCAGAGACTGAGCCACAAACTAAAGAGCATGCATGGGCTGGACCAAGGTCCTGGTATACATGTAGCAGAGGGCTGCTTTGTCTGTCTTTAATGAGAGAGGATGCACCTACTCTTGCAGAAATTTGATGTGCCAGGGCGAGGGAATACCCATGGGGTCTCATCCTCTCAGAGACAAAGGGGAGGGAGGAACCAGGAGGGGTCAGCATTTAATATTATAAATAAATAAGTAAATAAATTTAAAAACAAAAGAAAAAAAAGAATCAACAAGATGGAAGATTTGACCATATGTAATCTTAATTTATGCTGATTTTATCTGTCATACCTAATGTGTTCATAGTCAACAGCTGACAATCATATTTTTCTCAATAGTAATTATGACATACTATATGACCTGTGCACCACTCACATAAGCTATGGATCAGGCAGTAAGAGCTGGCAATGGAAAGTCTACAAGTTATAATTCATGTAAGAGTAATACAACAGACACCAATTCCATTACTGACATACTGACTTGCATTCCAGAGCAGAGGCATTGTGCAAAATTTGATGGATCTGGTTCTGCTGTACTTTCTTCACCCTAGTAAAAAAGCTCACCAAATGCTTTAGATATGTAGAACGGATGAAGATTGTTAATGTATGTTATTTCTGCATAATACAATACTGAGTGAATACTTAGTGTCTTTGGTTTTTATATTTGCGTTTACACCATAGTATACTGACTTACAGTACAAGGAATATATATTATTGCAATGCTCTGTTCAAACGTTTTTATGATTTTTATTTTGTTTGTTCATGCTATGCCTACATGTATGTCTGTGAAGATGTCAAATCCCCTGGAATTGGAATTATAAACAGACAGTTGTGAGCTTCCATGTGGGTGCTGGAGATTGAACCCAAGTTCTCTGGAAGAGCAGGCAATGCTCTTAAGAGTCCCAAAGGTCAAACATTTTTTTAAAATGACTAGTACATGGCAGCTAGGCAGTTACCATTAGGATTTCAACCTGAGGTTAAAAACAAAATATGATCACAACAAAGGAGGCCTGGGAAGATGCCTCAGCAGTTAAGGGCTCTTGTTACTCTTGCAGCAAACCTGGGTTCACTTCCCAACACCTACATGTGGGCTCATAATCGAATATTCTCTTACAACTCCAATTCTAGGGGATCTGACCTCTGTGGGTATTGGGAATGTATGTATGTGATGTACAGACATGTACCCAGGCAAAACCACTATATACATAAACTAAACTAAACTAAACTAAGCTGAACTAAACTAATCGAATCTAAAATAAAATAAATCTAACTCTAAATTGGAATCATGACAAAAACAAAACAAGCAATAGCAATCCATGGAAAATGAGGTCCAGGGTAGTTTATACACTAACAGTATGAAAAAGAGTGCTAATAATCCATCAAATAACAATATTAACAGAAGTTAGATGGCTATAAGGAATGCAAATTATGTAAGTAAATATGTAGCAAGTATCAAGACTTAATACAGTAAAAATTTGAGTGTTGCAGTAGATGGTTCTTGATACACTCTCCTTTGTTTCAATATTTTTTTTCATTATTTTATCTGAACATCTGACATAAATGTGGTTTTAAACTAGTAATAATTACATTTAAAGGAGATATGAAATTTAGACTTTTACTCTTTATATAAAATTAATATATTTTAGTTATTTCTTTTAATTACAGTGTTATCCTAGTAATTCAACGATAAATAGAATAAATTTGGTATATGAAAGTATCCACACATCTCTGAGAAAATGACCTAAAATATTTTCCTTTGTTTCTTTTTCACAAACATGGGAGTTTCTTGTAATGAAGTACTACTGAAGATTAAATTAGGAACCAGGCTCAGCGAGGCCTCACATTTTCCAATGTTTAGAGGTCACTTCTGTTGGTGGCTGTCACCTTAAGACTGGTGAACACAGTCCATTGTTCAGATTTATAGATAGAATGATTTCATCAGAGATGCCTAGTATCTCCATCCACACACTGCATCAGTGACTGAGTTACTCCATGGGAAGGAACCAGCCCGTCTGACTGAGCACCATCCTCCTTCTTTTCAGAGCCATCCTTATCTTAGGAGGACATCCTCATTTCCTCTACATGATGACATCATTAAGAAGACATATCTCTAGATGAGGCTCGTGCCATGGGATGCTCACTGAAGAGATGCCACTTCTTTCAAATGTTTTTGAGTCATATTGAAAGTGACTCAGTTTGATTTCAAATAAAGTTGATGGCTTATTTTTGATCTTGCTCTTTTGCTTGTCATCTGTCTTAATGCAGGAAGAGAAAGGCAGGTTTGGTAACACCCTATACTGGTAAATCATGAGGCTTAATGTTCTTTTACTCTTTTTACTAGCAGGTAGCCTGGTGATCATCATCATCATTGCATTATTACTATCGCATGTGTGCAAAATATGTGTAGGCACACTGTTCCTGGCACATTTATCACAGTGATATGAATACTCTGTATAGTGTCTTTTGTTCTTCAACCTTTTAGAATTTATTTATCTACTCACTTTACATCCAGGTTGCACCCCAGTCTCTTTTCTTCTCCCAGTCTCCCCCTTATAAGTCCTCCACTAAATCGCCAGCTCCCCTTAGACAACACCCCATCTTGGGACATTTAGTCCCAGTAGAACTAAGCACATCTTCTCCCACTGAGGCCCAACAAAGAAGACCAGTTAGAAGAAGGGAATTGAATGGCTGTTATCAGAGTCAGAGACAGCCCCCACTCCAATTGTTAGAGGAACCACATGAAGACCAAGCTGTACATCTGCTACAGACGTGACCTTCAAAGTCAAATGTAACATTCCACTAAATTTGAAAACCCTTAAATCCCACAGTTAATATTAGAAAAGAAAACATATCAACAGAAAGGTCTGTACTTATGTGACCATGCAGAATTCCTCTCTATTGGAGAATGCCTGTCTGTCTTTTGCAAGCTTATTTGGTAGCAGCTGATATGCAATCTGGGAAGGTTGTCTATGACAATGTTTCTTGGTTACATGTGAATTTACTTCTCCTGTAAACAGAGAATCTCTCTGACAAGAATGTCTTGCTATTTAACAGCAGTCACTGATGCTGCAAACTCTAATAAATGATATATGGTCTCTAGAAATCACTACTGAGATGACCAAGCTGAAGAAAGTAGGAAATGTGTTTCCTGGATTGTGATGGTAGAGAGCAAGTTAAGGTCTCAGGTGTTCTAGAAGTTCTTCTAACCTTACTTTCTTTCTTTGACTTTCTATCTCATTCAGTGGGAGCTACATTCTGTTTTCATTTTGACCAGTGATGTTGATATGATTCTGGGTTGTGTGTTACTGTGTTTCATACAAATAGATGTAAGATGTATATTTTATATCTACTTCTTTTATCTTGAAATATTTATTTCAGCTCTATTGTCTTTCAGTTCCTAGTCCTCCCTGGAGGAGGATTACTTTTCTTTACAAGACTGAGCATGTGGAAGACTACCCATCCCTTGAGAATTTTAAGTGGCATTATCTTTAAGTTGATTTTCCTTGAAGTGAGGCTGAATGTCAAAGTAAAATCGTTCCCACCAACCCTCTTTGCATGTGTTGAATGCTTTGTTTATACAAATAATCTTAAATATACAATGTACCAAAATAATTCTAGGGATGTCTATAATAATGAAAAGTTTCATCTTTTTGGTTCACAACTATTTACCAGGAACAGTTATTTATTCTGTTTGAAGGATTGGGAGTTATCACAGGGATACAGAAATGTGCAAATACACAGCTATAATGGGTATTCTACGTTCTAGGTTTTTCCTGCATGGACTCCAAATAGACAAGGAGGCATGGAAATTCCTTGCAGTGTTATGTCATCTTAATTCTGTTTCATCTCTTTGAACTTACATAAGCATCTTCAAAAAAGGGGCAACAATATGTAACTGAGAAACTCTGTTACCCGTTAACCTGTATGAGGGGAGGACTATTTTACAAAGAAAAGCTGTACAGACAAAGAATCTTTAATGTAAAAAGACAAACAAACAAATAAATGTAGACCTCGAACTGACTGAGAGTATAATGCAAACAGCAGGAAAATTTCTTGTGAAGAAGTCCTTAGAGAAATATTAAGTGTCTTTACATACACTGGAATTGAAAAGCTGAAGTGCATATTTTGTAGCTATCTACTTTTAATGGACATTAAATGATGTATTCTAGTTATTTTATATATATACATACATACTAATATATATATATATACTATATACACATTTATATATACATATATATGTGTGTGTGTACATGTATATTAGTATGTGTTATGTTATATTAGTATGTATTATACACACGCACACATATATACATATATGTATATATGTATATATATACATATATATGTATATATATATATATATATATTAGTATTTTCACTACTTTGCTTACCACGAACATTTTCTAGGAAGGCTCACACTCTTCTTCCCAAAATAATGATCAAGAGTATAGAATGTGTGTCCTATTATAATAGCTTTATTATAATCACTTCTGCTCACACATTCATCTAGTTTTTAAAAATGTGTTAGTCTAATGGTAAAGACATTCAAAGGTAGGGTGAGAAAAGTCTGCATACAGAGCGAATTACTGAACATTTTACAAGGTTCACCGATCATGGGATAATAGCCTCAAAGTAACCTTGAAAGAGCTACTCACAGCAATGCTTAAAGTGCACACTTTAAGACGTGCGAATAAAAGGCAATTAACACCTCAGTGTCTGTATAAGCAACCCCTGTCTTGTGGCAAGCTGTCTGTCTGTCTGTCTATCTATCCATCCATCCATCCATCCATCCATCCATCCATCCATCTATCTATCTATCTATCTATCTATCTATCTATCTACCTATCTATCTATCTACCTATCTATCTATTTGATCTATCATCTATCTAATGTATTATTTATTTTTCTATCTATCTATCTATCTATCTATCTATCATCTATCTATCTATCTATCTATCTATCTATCATCTATCTATCTATCTATCATCTATCTATCTATCTATCTATCTATCTATCTATCTATCTATCTATCAATATCTCTCTGTTTGTAATCATTTTAAGGCTACCAAAGAAGTTAAAAAAAAATTACAAAGGCTTTTTTTTTTAAAGGTTCAATATTCTTTTAAAGTAAAATAAAACATTATCTGTACAATAAAGAAAATCTCCACTTAGATTTAGGTAAACTATTTACTAAACTTCTATAATTATACCCAACAAATCTCATTAAAAACAGTGATGATTTTCAATCCGTGAAAATAGAAACATGTTAGTTATGGATCAAACAAAGCCTAATATTATATACAGTCTCTATAATCATTTTTATTTACTACCTAAAAGCCTAATATTATATACATAGTCTCTAATAATTTTTATTTACTACCTAGAATGTACAGCATATCCTTTTTTTGCCTTTTTTTTTTTTTTTTTTTTTTTTTTACTGTTTTGATTTATTCCTTGGGAATTTGAACTCAGGTCTCATGCATGCTAGGCAAGTGTTCTAAGTCCATTTATTTTTGCTTTTTTTGTTGTTGTTGTTTTCTTTTTTGTTTGTTTTCTTTCTTTTTTTTAGATATTTTCTTTATTTACATGTAAATTTCTCCTTTCCCAATTTCCCCTCCAGAAAACAAACAAACAAACAAACAAAAACAACAAGAACAAACCCCTGTTCTCTCCCCACTGCCCATGCCTGCCACCCCACCCTCTCCCACTTATTGGCCCTGGCATTCCCCTACACTGGAGCACAGTACCTTCAGAGGGCCGAGGTCCTCTCTTCCTATTGATGATCGAATTTGCAATCCTCTACTATACACATGCTGCCAGAACAATCAGGCCCACAATGTGCAGTCCTTGGTTGGTGGTTGAGACCCTGGGAGCTCTGAGGGTACTAGTTAGTTCATATTGTTGTTCGTCCTAAGGGGCTGCAAACCCCTCAGCTCCATAGGTCCTTTCTCTAACTCCTTCATTGGGGACCGTGTGCTATATCATCCTGTGTGAGATAACCCAATCACAAAAGAACACACATGGTATGCACTCTCTGATAAGTGGTTATTAGCATAGAAGTTTGGAATACAGGAAGAACAACCCATAAACCACAAGAAACTCAAGAAGAAGGAAGACCAAAAGGTGGACATTTCCCATGGAAGGAGTTGCAGAGACTAACTATGGAGCAGAGACTGAAGGAAGGACAAGCCAGCCTAAATATAGCTATCTCCTGAGAGGCTCTGACAGTACCTGACTAAGGCCAGTTTTGATCAGTGATTTGAAAAAAAATAATGTTTAAAAATTATTTCTTTTATTTCTTGAGATTAGAAGCAACATATATTTCCTTTTCCTTTCTTCTCTCCATACTGTCTAATAAACTTCTTGCTCTCTCTCTCAGATTTATATTTTAAATAGTATGCCATGGTGGCTTTTAACTTAAAAAATAGCTGGTATAACTCAGCAGGTTGTTAAACACAAAAAGACATCACAGTGAGGAAGGCACTTGGACAGAAGTGAGAGAAAAGAGGTGGGGGAGGTAAAGAGGGGAGGGCGGGAAGAATGTGAGGATCAGGGTGAGAATAGCCAGAATCTATGATGCACACATATGAGCCTGTTACAGTACAAAGTTAATTTTTAAAAATGGGAGTCCATATTGACGACCACATTTGAAGTTACACAGGTCAGAAACATCTTTAAAGAGAATCCCTTCATATTCAGTAAAATAATGACTAGCAATGGATACTGGGATAAAAATGTTTTCTATTCTAGGTGACAATATTGGTACAAACAAAATAAAACAAAACATGCTTTCTTTGCCTCAGTTTGGGAATTTAGGACTATTTGCTGAATTCCATAAATATGAATTTACAGTTGATCAGCATCATGTAGAAAGAGACTTTTGTCCATATTTCTTTTGGGTATATAAATACTTTTAAAATATGTAAGCTGTTCTGAAAACCATAGTATAGTGTAAAAACATGAAATAAACAATACTACTAATAGAGAGGCTGAGATAGATAAGAGAAGTAAGATCTCAAGACCTGTAAGAGAACAACAAAGAGTAAGACTGAATGCTTTGCTTGACGTTTGTAACTCTTGTATCAAGTTACCACAGTAAGAGCCAAGATTTTAAGCTCTACTAAATATAAAACAAACAAACAAACAAACAAAAACACTTTATATATTTATGTACATTTAAGAAAATATTAATAGTGATGTATTAGTTTGAAATATATAGTTAATATGTTTGGAGTTATTTAAAATTTATATTGAGAAAAATGTATGTATTTTCAGTATTGTTGTAGACAAGCATCTACATAAGACTGTTGATTGTTGATTGTTGTTTTATATCAAACTTTTATAATACTCATTTTTATTGTTATAATATTTTATAAATTTTAAAGAATATGACAAAAAACATATTGTAGGTATTAAAGGGGGATCTCTAGGAGGAGTTGGGGTACAAAAGGAAAACAATAATGTAACTTAATTCTATTTACTTAAAATATGTTTTTAAAAGTTAACAAATTCAGATAAATTGAAATCGTGTTACTTTTCTCATTATAATGCAATAAAACTTAAAAAAAAGAAAAAAGAATCAGAGAATAAATAGTACAGTTATCTAAGACTTCCTGTTTGGACTCCAACTGCATGATTATTAATTTTTCTTTCTCTCTATCTCACTCTTTCTTTCTTTTTATTACCTGAGGACTCATATCTACCCACCTGCTCTGGGGATGGCTTTTTCAAGCTGTGTATTTTCCACCTGGATATCAATAGTAGCACTAAGCAAAATTTGAGGACCACTAACATGGATTCAAATTTTAAATGATTCAGAGTTTGTGAGAACCTTCTTATATTTAGAAAATGACCTTCAAACATCATTCACTACATTAATTGTTAAGCATTATAATTACAAAGGATTTTTACAGCACTTTCACTTATTCTAGGAAACTGGAAATAGGGAAACTCTTGTGCTATTTTAAATATTAAAATGTCATAGTTAATACTGATGACTCTTATAAGATCTTGATCCTATAAGTTCAATTTGACCATCTAAGTATTTTCTTTTAGTTTAGAGTAAATCATTCTTTGGTGTAGATAGCTGGCTAGACAGACAGACTCGCTGATGGTAGACAGATCCTAGAAAAGTAAGCATTGTTTTTTTTAGTTTTGTTTTGCCATTTCCTCCCACTGCTTCACACATGTACTAAAATCTATGCCAACCTGCAAACATCACAATGGAGAGAGGTAAACTGACATTCAGCAACATCATAACAATTCTTAAAATTCTGATATAAACCTGGATTATGCCAGCTCAGTTTTGACAGACATGCAGAATTTCTATTTATACCATTTGCTGTCGCAATGGCTGCTTTCCTTCCTGCTGACAACAATGTATTTCAGTTACCAACTAAAGAATGAGGTTTCTACAGTAATTAAGAATACTGTCAGCCACAAAATTTGTGCAAATGAAGCACCCACTCATCTTCACGGAAGACATCCCTCTGTAGGAAACAACATGCATATGAGTCATACGTGCTGCAGAAATCACAACAATCTGCCAGTTTAATGGCAGAGAGGGCACGCCATGGCCTCCCTTCCCACTCAGATGACACATATGGCTTGAGACATTACATTTACAGGATGACTCAGAAAAGAAAAGCATGAGCCAGAAGCATGAAGCAAAACCAAGACAAGACATTATGGCTAACTCTGCTGCTAATGGAAGGTCGTGAGGTATTGAAAGAGCATATAAGGTACATTTCTCAGCAGAAAAATGGAGGGTTAGGGAAGGAAACAGATGGTGATAAAACAGCAAAAAGGATCAGGACCAAAGGACAAGGATGCCATTCAGTAAAGCTCTGTCAAATAGTGATAGAAATATTCTGGCAAAAGAAGGTTTCTTGAACATCTTGGAGGGCTCCAGCACAATACAAGGAACAAGATTCCCTGGGGTGCACTGTTTCTGGAAACACCTGGCAAGTGTGGGCACAGAGTTGCTGGCTTTGCTGGCTTACATTTAGGGAGGAGTGTGAAGTATGTAATGTGTGTGTGTGTGTGTGTGTGTGTGTGTGTGTGTGTGCGCACATGAGCATGTATACATGTATAAGATAATTTCATTAAAAACAAGTATATTTAATGAGTATTTTGAGCATCAGTTAATAGCTAACGGCTGAAAAGGGACTCATTGCTCCAATCATCTAATTATTTTCTTTATCCATCTACTGATGTAAATGCTGGGGCCCTCATCCAGGAACCTCATCCAGTTATAACTAAACAAAGTAACAAAGCAGAGTGGTTGTAGGTTCCACATGAAGGGACCCATGGCTCCAGCCGTGTATATAGCAGAGGATGACCTTGTTGGACATCAACGGGAGGAGAGGCCCTTGGTCCTGTGAAGGCCTGATGTCCCATTGTAGGGAAATGTCAGGACAAGGAAACAGGAGTGAGTGGGTTGTTGAGCAAGGGGAGGGAGGATGAGATAGTGGGTTTTAAGAGGAGAAACGAGGAAAGAGGATAACATTTGAAACATAAATAAAGAAAATATCTAATAACAAAAAGGAAAAAGCAAAAAAAAGAAATGTTCAAAGGCCAGGATACTAATCAATGTACTTTCTTTGCTATAAATAATTTTGATTGCTGTGAAGCAACTTTATTGCCTTTTACTTTGTCTCTCAAGTAGAACATTAAGGGTAAATTTATAGATTATAAACTGATGAACAATTTAATATTCATTGACAAAGTTAGAGTAGAAACTTTGTCTCACTCTCTTCACTCTTGATTTCAGAGATTGCAGAAGTTTTCATTTTTTTTTTTTGTCTATCATCTTCAGCTCATATGTCATGCTATTCTTCAGGCTGCTACCTGATATGGTCACTATTGGAGCCATAGTGGAAACCTTTCAACAGATAATAGAATCCCGCAAAACTTGCCATCTTCTTCTGCATACACAAAGCTCTTGAGGTCATGATGCTGGTGTCAGCAAGCACAAAAAGCTCATGGGACCAGGCTAATTCACTATTTTTTTTAACACAGCTGTGATTTCTTGGTCACTAGACAATGACCACTAGATCATTAGACTTCACCAACATTTATGGCTTCTGCAAATGACAGCTGGGTATCAAGGTCTCCAAAACTCTCTGAGCCTTAGCTTTGACCGCATATTAATATTCAAGACAGTAATACCTTGCCTGGTTGGCTTTCGGTCTGACCTAGAGACACAGCCAAACAATAAGTATCTGGTAGCTGATTTTCCACTGTCATGGTTACTAATGGATCTGAGTTTATCTTGTATCCTCATCTGTGTGTTGTCACTGTCTTAGTCTCTGACAGTGAGAGAACTTCTGTACTCTGATCTTCACTACTGCACTCTACAATTCATGGTCTAGCAGACACACATAGCAGACTAAAATTCCCTTGATTTGTAGTCTCTTGGTGGACAAAGATTCACTTTGTTCTTACTTTAGTCAGGGTCAGAAGAGAAATAGGTTTCCTCTGTCTTCAACAGTACTGGTTTTAAAGCACGACTGTTCAGTTTGAGGAATTTGAAAGTCTACATCCTTGAAAAAAATATTTAAGGGTTGGAGAGATTGATCAAAATTTATGAGCATCAGTTGCTCTTCTGAAAGACATAGGCTTAAATTCTAGCACACACATGGTAGCTCCCAACCACCTCTGGTTTCAGAGGATCTAGCGCTGTCTTCTGGCTTCCGTATTCACTATGTATGGATGCAGTACTCAGACATATATGGAGGCAAAACACTCTTATGCATGAAATTAAAAAAAAAAAAACTAGAAAAGATCTTTAGCTCCACCTCATGCCATTGCCTGTAAGCTGCTCTGGGGTGTGTGCCTGTGATATAAATCTGCTCATCACCATCTTCAGTTTCCTATCCCTCATGAGCTGCTATTCTGAGTGATTGCCATCTTAATGGTCCCATCCTTGATTTGCATTGATTGTAATTGCTTCCTTGTCTCAATGCTCCATTTAAATACCAGGGGCTTTGCACATAGCTTTGTTGTAAGCCAATCTTGAATACTTCCACTGCAACTGATCTTAAAAACATAACAATCTTTCATCCATCTTCTTTTTCCTGTATCCTTGCCATCTGTCTTTATTGTCTATTCTACTGAGCATTGTCCTATGATCTACAATCCACAGAATGCTCTTGATAATGCCTTTAATACTCTTGTCTCTTTGTCTGAGCCTGACAAAAACCCAACTTGGGATCTCTGCCTGTGAGCATCTCTATTAGATACTTTTGATGGTACTCTTACAAAATACTTAACAAAAGCATTACAGGAGAGAATTTATTCAGACCACAAAAGCCCATCATGGTGTAGATGATGGTATAGTAGTAGGATCAGGTTATGGTTGTGGCAGGAGAAGGCCGCTTGCTCATCTCTAAACAGATTGTGGAAGGACCAAAAACTAAAAAAAAATCTCATCGTCTTTCTATTCAGCCCAAAACTATGTTCAAGAAGATTATTTCCCTATCCATTAACCTCTCTGGAAAAGCCCTCATAAATACAAGCAAAGTTGTACTGCCTTAATGCTCTAGGCATTTATTACCTAAATTAACCATTACAACAACTCTGTTTAGGTTACTGTTGACAGCTACAGGGACAAAAGGAATGCATTCTACATTGTGTGGCACTACCACAGCATTAACTGTTTCCATTCCAACCACTGTCCTTATATAGGATTCAATAGGCTCTTTACTGCTTATATTCTATTTTTCATATTTCTCCATTCTTCTACCCTCACACTTGGCAGATAATACTGCTTCTACTTCACAGAGAGTTGCTGAAAAGAGATTCCAGAATGCAAAATATTGACTCAGGAGAAAAATTAAAAGGAAGGCTGGAGAGGTGGCTGAGCTATTAAGAGCACTGACTGCTCTTCCAGAGATCCTGAGTTCAATTCCAAGCAATCACATGGTAGCTCACAGCTATCTATAAGGGGATCCAATGCCCTCTTCTGCTGTGTCTGAAAACAGTGACAGTGTACTCATATACATAAAATAAATAAATCTTAATATATATGTATATATATGCCCAGTTACCACAGACTGCCTGTAGAAAGGAATTTAAAGTTATAAATAGTTCTTTAAAGGTTTAATCTTAGATGTCATGAAATCTCAGTTAATACAAGTAGGAAACATGGACTTTTAAGCTTCTCAAGCATAGATATTTATGGATGTAACAGATACAAATAAATCAAGTCTGGTAGATCTTAATAAAGTCAGAGAATAAATTAAATTGTAAACACACACATTTCAGTCAGATTTCCTTTGGCATTAACAAGCAGTAAAATAATCTACCACATACTGCCAAGCTGCAGAGTTCTGTAGACCAATCCTGAAATGTAGTATGTAGTTTGTGGCAACCATCTGCTGAAATCATTTTATTTCCTGTCATTCAGCTCACATGAAATTAAAATATCGATAGAAACAATTTCAGCATGGAAATTGGAAAAGTTAATAGGAAAGTCAATTAAAGGGTTCAGTAGATTGTATAGTCTAGGCTTTTTTTGGGGTGGGGTGGGGATACTTCCATTGTTCTGAATTATACAATAGGATTAAAAGGAGAAAAATATTAAATGTAAGAGTGTAGACTCTATCAAGTGAAAGTGAAAATATGAAGACAATTATGGGATAGGCAAATGCAATAGAGGATTCAATTCATCACCAATGCTCTCTAGATGCAAAGGCTTCCCTGTGAGCAGACAAACTAAGTGCATGACAAATCTTAGGCCCGGAAGAAAATATTAACAGTGTCTAAGTGCTGCTGTCAGAATGTCTTGGCCTGCCTCTCTTCTTTTATATTTCAAACTAGGTGCCTGCTTTGCCTTTTCCAAAGACATAAGACAAGTCTCTGATTTCACTCTTTTTTAAAGAACTAAAATCCCTTTTCATAGAAACTGCTATATCTTTGTCAAGACCTCTCTATGCTCATTGTCTTCATCTCTGTCACCAAGTTTTGTCAGGCATCTTTCAGGCCCCTGGCTTGCTTTCTTGGATCTCAGAGTTTTTCCTCAGGATGCAAATACTCCCTCTATGAAATGCCCTACTTAAGTATTTTCCCTCTGAGACAGCCCCTGCTTGACGTGAGCTGCTTTTTACCTGGGATTATTGTATTATTTCTCTCCTTCTTTTTACTCTAGTAATTTCATTGGCCATAGGTGGCTCTTAGTTCTAAAATCCTTGGATATTCTCCAAGCCCTCTGCTTTTGTCTTTACTAACCTACTTCTATTGGTATAGAGAGAGCCAACAAGAGGTAGTCACTTCTAAAAGTGATTTATGTCCTCTCAGCACAGAAAAAGTGCAGAGTAATCAATAGATACCAGAGAAAACACCAGAGTCAAATAGTTTGTAACTAATCCTCATTTTTCAGTTCCTTTATAAGATCATTCAGGTTGTTTCTTTTTGTTGCCATTAAATTGACAGAACATATTTCAGTTGTTGAATGTTAGAATGTTGTATTCTGTTACAATTTTCTTTTTTTGTTTTTTTTTGAGATACAAATTTTAATTCTGAAAAATGTTATTAATTATAAACTAAATTCATAGTCAAAATGGCATGGATAAAGTAATAAATATATCTTTTTATAAAGAAGAAATTTAAATGTACATTTGCTAAAAATAAAACAAAATATATTTGTAATTTGTAATTATATTACAAATTTGTATATATTTGTAATTTTGTTATTTTCTTTAAGAAAAAAATGTTACAACAGATGTACTGTGATAATTCTTTATGCCATAAAACAAAACACACAAAGCTAAAAGGCAGTCCTTTTAGAAATTTGTGTTGAATCACTGTTACAAAAAGTTTTAAAACCCAGATGTTAAAGTATGATATGAGAAAGATAATAAACATCTGGTCCCTTCTGCTGGTTTTTGGAGCAATTACAAATATGAATATTCAGATGTTTATCTAGTGTAAAGTAACAGAGAGAAATTGTATTGTCTGCATTCATTTTATGCAGCTAACCAACTGTTAGCAGTCACAATTACATATAGTTTGATAATTTTACATAGGAAGATCAAATAAAGTCATCCATTTTAGAAACAAGGAAAACAGGGGGCTAATATCAATGAAAACCCAATGAGCTTATATTAGTTATTTTTTTTATAAAACAAAAAGTATTATATTGATTACAGCAAGAAAGAGGTTTTCAGATCTGAAGAGTAAAATTCAGTTAAAGATATTTTTATGAATACTTTAATACACTTGCTGCAAATTTATTATGTATTTGTTATTTATTTATTTACTTTTTTATATTATTTAATTCATGAATTTATTTTTATAGTAATTACATTCATTGTAATGAGATGCACTGAGATATCCTGCCTGGGGATAATAGGAAGTAAACACAGATACATTGTTTCTAGCATAGAATGCAAGAAGCCTGCACTGCGGAGCATGGCCAAGGAATCCCACCTCAGGGGAGCAGGGTAAAGAAAGGCCTTTTGGAGTACTTCCGGACTGAGTGCCAGCTGACTACAATTTTCCCTTCAGTAATTCCTGGGCCTGGACTCTACACTCTGGAAGTGAATCAGCAGTGTGGACCTGCTGTGTCATCTTTGCAAACGTGAACAGTGCATCATGCTATAAGTGCCCTACCATGGACCTTCCTACTGTTACCCATGCAACCAATAGTGTGTTCCCTCACTGACTCATGCACAGTTATTTACAGAGGGCTTTCCATGGCCAGGCCTGCAACTGATTGCTGGTGGTAGTCAATCCATAAAGCAGAGAACAGTGGATTGAATTGGCTACTAAGGGGAGGCAGACAATAAGTCACGGAGTTAATTTGAAGAAAAGGATATAAGCGATTTATAAGAAAAAGATTATATGGCATACCGTATATAAATCTGTCTTTTCTGAAAGTTAACTGTGATTAACAAGAAATCACCCTCAACATTAAGGGTTGTCTGATCATTCCATTTTTATTTTGCAAAGCAGTTCCAGCAGATTTGAGAACTGTCAGGCACCAGTGACTAGTTGGCAACTAGTTACTAGTAAATTAAAAAAATGGCAAGAAGCCCATTTTGCAGACAGCCCTGGTGCAGGTAATGAAGCAGACAATAGTCTGCATTGATTTGTCTGCCAGGACAATGCCCCGAGTGTAGAATGCAGTTACCATTTAGGGCAATTACCACATGCAGCACTCATTGTGATGGGATATGTTATGATAATACAAATAGATACAATTCAGTAACCCAAGAACACTTGTGAATACCGATATGAATGGGTGTTTTGAAGTAAATACCTGGTATGAGGTAAATACCATTGTTCCCAAAACCCTCTTCATTGCTGAATTATTCCTAAGATAGTCCTATGAGCTACTCCTAAGATGACTAGAGTCTCCAAAGTCTGTTGAGAAAGAATGAAGAAAACTTCTGGATAGAAAGATACTGGGACTAAGGAATGTTGAAAAATAATCTTTAAACATTTTCCTCAGTTTGTGCATCCCATGCAATACATCTTCACAACACTCACTTTGTATCCTCTAAGTTCTTCTGAACTAGCAACCCACTCTCTCTAACCAACTTCTTGTCAGCTTTTTTTTTTTTCTTGTTTTCTCCCCAACTTATCCAGGGCAATATGTGCTGCCTTGGCATCTACACATGGGTGTTGAGCCATCTTTGGACATGTCACACACTGACCAAAACCCAGCTCTCCTTCTCCCAGTACCTGGTAACTGTCACCAGCTCTTCAGCATGAGTGGCTCTTTATGAACATCTTCCCACTCCATGCTGGGTTTTGTCTGGCTTCAGCTTGCACAGGCCTTATGAACTCCATCACCACTCATGTGAGCTCCTAAGTGCAAGTGCCATGGCATGTCCAGAAAATACTCTTGTGTTTCTGGCTTTTACAAACTCTCTCCCCTCTTTGCAAGGAGCCCCGAGCCTTGGGAGTAAGGGATGGGTCAAGAAGGAGAACGCAGCGCTATAGAGGTTAGTGCAGATGATGTGTGTGTGGCTCAGTGGGGCAGCATTTGCTTACAGAAGTAAGGCCCTGGGTCCAGTTTTCAGCACTAAAATAAAATAGAATGAATGAATGAATAAATAAAATAAAATAGGAAGCAGTTATTTGGAGAGTTCTCTAACTGACTAAAATGATAGATCATGATCCATGGTGGCATACTGAAGGCTGTGTTTCTGAATGTCTTAGCCCACATTACTGCTTTTCCTTTGACCATACTATGGAGTGAATTATCCACAAGATATCCACGGAATACCATGCTCTACAATAAAGAAAGTTCTCTAATTCGGTCATATTTGGTCATGTGTCTTTTCCTTCTCCAGGCTGATTTTAAAGACTATATAAGCATGCTGTGAGACCTAAGTGTACAGCTTTTACTTGATAACAAGAGATGGTAGCTCTTACAGTCTCTGCATTAGAATAATTTCTAAACTACTTTTAAACACCAAGGGTGAAGGAAATGCTGTTTATTTCTGCTTAACATCTAGCTATTTACATTTCTTTCCACTAAGGAAAAGACAAAGTAGAGGACTTCCAGGTCTGTGTTCATTCAGAGATGACGCACCTAATCCTCAAGACACTGGAGCCCCCCCCCCCCCAGGGAGTTTAGAGGTCAGGTGGGGAGAGGGGTGGAGACATCCATGTGAAGACAGTGGGGTGGAGAGGAGATATGGGATATGGCACAGTCGGAGGGTGGATGGGGGTAGATAAAATATGAGTATAAAAAATAAATTAATTTAATTAAAAAAAAAAGATTTGAATTGTGTTCTATGGGTGGCCCATTCCAACTCTGTTTCCAGCTGACTCTTTTACCCTGTGATGAGACTTACAGTGGATTCTGGGCTCCTGTCTGTAATCCTTATCCTTTAGTACAGGACAATACAAAGTATTTCACTGCCTTGACCTGCCATTCATTTACACATGGAGTCATTTGTGGAGATGATTGATTAAGGGTGAAGGCAAATGACACTTAAAAACATACTGTAGAAATTGTGGAACAATATAATAGAAACTATGAAAGTTCAGGTAAATCTCCTTTAGCTTTGCCCACTGTGTCTATTTCATGGTGCTTGTAGACTCTAATCCAGCAGTGCTTCCAAGTTCATGAACTTCATGAAGCTACAGTACAGACTCTTGGCAAGTAGCTCAGCGCCATCAGTGCACCCCACCATCCCCCAAGCATAGCCTGCTAACACTCACCTGCCCATCGCTCAGCTTTTTGATTTCCAAAAGCAGATGTTTGTGAAAAACAAACTAGTCTCTTGAAACCCAGTCTATTATTCACTTGCTGTGATTGGATTGTTTCTGAATGTTTTAAAGTAACTACTGATGAATTTAATTAGCTAATGTGATTTACAGGCATTGAGCTATCAGGAAATAAATTAAGGAATCATTGTTTTGGTCTAGCTTTCAAGTGATGCTGACACCCTAGTCATAACATAAATAACAGATGAATGAGCCACACAATAGTGGCAGAAGTCTGTTTCAAGGAAAAACTGCTTAAACAGATTTCTATACAAGTGTTTAGGCAAAAATACTCTGCCTGCAAGATAAAAAAAAAAATCTTCAGAAAAGTACCTGTATATTTTATTTCTGTACATGGTAAAAAAATTTCCAGATGCTTGTAAATATTGAGATGTTTTAATGTTTCATGCTACATTGCAATTTATATGCATTTATATGTAATTCATAAATAACAATTTGTGTTTTGCAGAATTTATTAATCACATTATTAATCACATTAATACCCTCTGTTCAGAGTATAGTAAATATTGTTACTGTTTTTCAAATGAGAGTATGATGTTGCCTTCTTAGACTTTTGATAGAAAAAAAATATAGAAGGAGATGCTGAACTCAAATGAAGTGGAGACCAAGAGAGGGTCTCTGTACATTCTCAGTAAAACTTTACGGTTTGTAGTGGGCCAGTACCTAAGTGCCCTCGAAGCAAATGTTGCCAAGGCAGTAATCTCTAGTCTTGGTCTGAAACCATGAAAATCTTGGAGAGAAAAGAAAACTTAATTCCAGATGCTGGATATAGCCTACACTGGATCTGGGAGGAAGCTGGAGATAGATACATTAGATACACCTACTCTTTCTACCATCTTAATATTACAACAGAAAATAAAACAACTCGGAAGTAGGAGATGTTTTGTGTTTAGTTTATCATTACTTTTCATAGTTGCTTCCCTCCCTGAAAAATCTCATTTTTCATCAGGCAAAGCGTGAGTAGAAAGAATGAATACCTGACATATTCCAGACAGGGTATATGTGGACTAGAGGCAGATTTGCTATCTTAAAGCATGTGCTCTGGTACTCTGTTATGATAGCCTTTTTCCTTTGTGATATCTAACAATTATTGATTACTTTCAAAGAGTCAAATATGAATAAGTGAAATTAGTCAACGTGGATGCTCTGGACTGTGGTAAATATTCCTTTTCAGAGTATAAGGTAAGGTACTTATTTCAGAAGAGATTAGGAAACAATGGGGCTATTGCAATTACAAATAACTATATTGATACTACATTTTTTAAGAGTATAACATGATCACATAATTTTCCTTTTCCTTTTCCTCCCTACAAGTCCTACCATATACCCATCCTCAATCTCTTTGAAATTTATAGCATCTTTTATTAACTGTTACTATTACATACAACTTAGGAATACATATATTCCTAAGTAGAACCTGCAGATTTCTGAGTACTATTACATGTATGTATGTTTTTACATTGACTACTTGGTGTTAGGTAACCATTTGGGCCCTAAACGAAGATTTATAAATGGAGGACAGGCTCCTAGGACTGGCACAATTACTATGCTCCAGGGCATAGTTCTAAACCCATGTCCATTCTATAGCCCAAGCTAAACCCAGTGGATCACTAGGTGTGGTGGTTTGAATGAGAATGTACCCTACAAGCTCACATACTTGCATGCTTAGTATTCAAATGTCTAATTCCTTTAAAATGTACTCCAATTCAATATACATACAATTTAATACAGATAAACTATTTAAAGTATCATGTTTGATTAAAGTTATACAAATCCAGCACAACACAGTAGATTAACACTTGAGAGATTGGCTATAAGTAACTGGAAAGCACTGCTACCAAGTTGTAAGTGTATTTGTGTTATGAACACAATAGGCCACATGACAGAAAATGCATTAAAACATCCTTGAATATCCTGATAAAGTGCAAGGGATACTTGCTTCAGCACTGGAAGTAATGCTGGCAAATATTACTGAATCATAGTAAGCTCAGCTATGATAGTTTTGACAAGAATACAGACATATGATACTCAGAATATAAAGAAACTCTACAGTAACTATATAAATACTGCATGGTCATGCAACCTCTATTGTTTTCTTCAGTACTATAGGATGACCTGGAGACATTCATGCTTTCACAGTGTTTATTTTTTCTTTATATTAATTTACTTTTTTTTACTTATTCACTTTGTATCCTGCTCTCTGGCTCCCTCCTGGTCAACCCCTCCACTTTCTTCTCTGGGTGGCTGGGAGCTCTCCTGGGTATCCCCCCT
This sequence comes from Mastomys coucha, assembly GCF_008632895.1. NCBI lineage: Eukaryota > Metazoa > Chordata > Mammalia > Rodentia > Muridae > Mastomys > Mastomys coucha. Next base: position 60,287,525 of record NW_022196896.1, on the reverse strand, counting down.
ATCTTGGCACTTCAAGTCTCTTTGAGGCTAGGTGCTTCCTGTCCCACTAAGGCTAGACAAGGCCATCTCACTAGTAGAACATACAGACAATAGCTTTTGTTATAGCCTAAAGACTCAGCTATACCACTCTTGGCCATATAAACAAAAGATGGCTCAACTACGATTGTAGCAGCTTTATTCATAATAGCCAGAAACTGGAAACAACCTAGATGTCCCTCAACTGAAGAATGGACAAAGAAAATGTGGTACATCTACCCAATGGAAAACTATTCAGCTATTAAAAAGAAAGACATCATTAATTTTGACAAATATATGGAACTTGAGAAAATCATCTTGGGTGATATAACCTAGTCCCAAAAGGGACATGCATGGTATGTACTCACTGACAAGTGGATATTAGCCATAAAATACAGGTACCATGCTATGCTTTCACATTTTTTCAAATTTTATTTGTAAAGTTGAATTCTATATGTGTCTGTTGCTGACCTGCTTTGAAAGTTTTAAGATACTTAGCATTCAAGGAAAGGGGAACTCTCTGCAACATTAACTTACTCCGGCTATGAAAACATCCAATCTAATAATTATGTGCTCTTCTATAAATAAGAATGTTTAGTACACAGTGGATTGCTTGTGGATAGGACACACTGTGTCTGCACTATCCAAAGGAGTGGGTTTTAGTTGATATTCAACCTTAGCATAACATGTCTATTCTTAGGTTTACGAAGAATGGTTATAAACATTTTACTAGTGGGTGGTTTTCCTTTCATTTTAAAAATGTTTCACTGTTTGTAATTTCTATCTTGTATGCAAATTATCTTCCTGAGTCTTCTCAGATTCTTCAAATAAGCCTGGACACAAGGAAAAGTCAGAAAGAGGGAAATGTAACTCATTTTAGGAAAATGTGCGAATAGCAGATGCTGTTTTTCTCCCTTCAGTGTGCTCTAGAAATCACAGAGGACCTCTGGGACTGGGCAAGATTAGTTACAAGATGTGTGAGTGAAAAATTTATCGTGGCTGAAACAAATGTTCAACAATGGTTGGAAAATGTTAAGTCCCAGAAGAGAGATGTAGTTTCAACAAAACAACAGAACCTCTTAAAAGGATAAAACCCTACCCGTTTTGCTACATGACAGCAGCAGGAATGTCTACTGATAGAACCCAAAACCTCAAATTCCAAACTCAAGAAGAAAGAAAATGATCAAATAACATCTGAGATACAGCCATCAAAAGGAAAAAAAATAAGGCAGGTTCTATGTGCCCATTCCGACTCATATACAAAACCATGTGCATTGGGATTACCAGAATCATGTCACTAAAGGGGACTCACACTACCTGCCCATTGACTTGATTGTACCAGTTAGTGGAAAGGTTATTGTTTGAACAAGCATAGTAAGAAGTCTGTTTTTAAATTATCCCATCTTTGTGTGTATTCCATTTAATGAGTTCCTAAACTGTTCTTAATGTGACACAAAAGAGTGGAAAACGTCCAGATATTTCTGATGATGTCAGTTTAATTTTTTTTTCATTTTGACACACTAGGTGCCAGGGTATGCCTCATGTATTTTAGTTAAACCATATTTACCTCTCTCTCTCTCTCTCTCTCTCTCTCTCTCTCTCTCTCTCTCTCTCTCTCTCTCTCTCTCTCTCTCTCTCTCTCTCTTCCTCTCTCTCTCTCTCTCTCTGTGTATGTGTGTGTGTGTATCTCTCTATGTCTCTGTCTGTCTGTCTGTCTGTCTGTCTGTCTGTCTGTCTGTCTCTCTCTCTCTCTCACACACACACACACACATACACACTTTTGTCATTGTATGCAAACAAACAAAAAGCAAGTATGAGTAGCTGTGCAGACTGGTGGCAGGCAGGATTTGCACTGGCTATCTTTGCTTGCCATGTCATGAAGGAAGACCAAAATGTTCTTTGTGATTCCAGCAACTTTACCAGAGCAAATTACTATCACCTAGCCATTTCCACCCATATTAATCTCAGATAAGTATTCAAAGACAACAGTAATACTGTCAATATAGTGTTCCTGTATTTCATCAGAATTTGATTAATGCACTTAGGAACTTAGCTATTAAGTACAGGTGTCTAACTGAGCTGAATGCTAGCTGTGTTGTTCTTCTGTTGCCAAATTTGGAAAACTCTGTTACTATAGATGAACTACTGGGTTCATTCATATGAAATCCAGGCAGGCCTTGATGTGCTATGGACTTATGCCACTTAAGGACTTGTTAATTCTTGGTACTGATCTGTGTAAGGAACATTGCTCATTCTTCTCAGGACATATTAACCCAATAATTGAATCTGAATTAAAACATATGGAAACATATATATGTATATGTATAATAAAAAATTAGATATATCAATATCAATATGACACATTTTCTTACACAATTTTGTATTTTTAAAATAAATAATTTTTAACTTATAAAAAACAAATATTATTTTAGAAGTGTCATATAGCATAAAAAGGCATCACTGAAATTTAAAACTTCTTTACCAATATAGATGTTTGGCAGGCAACCATTAGACTGAGCACAGGAACCCCAACAGATGAGTTAGTGGAAGGACTGAAGGAGCAGAAAGGGTTTGAAACCCCATAGAAAGAACAACAGTATCAACCAACTAGACCCCGCAGAGCTCTCAGGGACTAAACCACCAACCAAAGAGTACACATGCAGGGACCCATGGCTCCAGTTGCATATGTAGCAGAGAATGGCCTTGTAGGGGCATCAGTGGAAGGAGAGGCCCTTGCTCCTGTGAAGGCTTGATGCCCCATTGTAGGGAAATGCTAGGGTGGTGAGGTAGGAGTGGGTGGGTGGGTAGGGTAGCACCCTTATAGAATCAGGGGGGAGAGAGCAGGATAGGGAGTATTTGGAGGGGAAACCAGGAAGGGGGATAATATTTGAAATGTAAATAAATAAAATAGCCAATAAAATATGAAAAAAAAAAGAAATGTGCATCAAATCATAAAGGTTAGAGATGTCAAACCTATAGCAAACATTATAGTAAATGAAAAACAAGCAAACTTAATAAAAATGCGACAAGAATGGGAAAAAAAAAACACGTGTGGTACATAAGAAGTTAACATTGAATGGCTTCTCCCCTCGGCTAGATATAAAGCAAGCTCAGTGAATTAAATGTGGAAGACCTAGCACATTTAGGAAGAGATAGATGGAATGTGGGGTTCCTTCCTTAAATCACAAGTACATTAGAATCTTATTCATCCAAAAGAGGAGGAATCTTCAGAAACCTATGAGCTTTCAGAATCAAGGGATTCTGGGAATTCTGGATCAGAGGACTTGCTGCTGAAGTCATCTCTACCTATAGGAACAGGAATATCTTTGTTGGAAAATAAATCGTGAAATAGTGTTGGTGGAGGGATTATTTGAGAGACTTTGGCTTGTAAAAGGTTATACTTTGCTCATAAGCAAAGTTGATACAAACTCTCTTTAGTCTGTGATCCATGACCAGCAAGAGGAGAAGAAAATGCAATGAATGAACAGACTGTCCAACGCAAGATGGCCTCAGATATTGGAGAAATGTATGTAATTTTTAAGAAATCATGGATTTGATTGGAAAGTATCTTATTGAGTATTTTGTATCTATGTATACAAGGGTAATTGGTATATAATTATTTGTTTATTGAGGCTTTATGTGGTTTGGACATCAGTGTAACGATGGGCATGACTTGGACAATATTCCTTCTCTTTCCACTTTGTGGAATACTTTGAGAGTATTGGCATTAACTCTTTGAAAGTGTAGAATTCTATGCTAAAACCATCTAGTTCTGGGATTTTATTGGTTGGGAGATTTTTTTAATGTGCTTCTAGTTTACTAGTGGTTACAGGTCTATTTTAATTGTTGATATCATTCACCATGATCAAATGGGCTTCATTCCAGAGATACAGGGATGGTTCAATATAGGAAAGTCAGTAAATACAATCAACCATATAAACAAACAAAAAGAAAAAATATACAATCATCTCATTAAATGCAGGAAAGGACTTTGACAAAATGCAACAACCCTTCATATAAAATTCCTGGGAGAGATTAGGTATACAGGAAAGACAACAAAATGTAATAAAGGCAATTTATAGCAAGACTATAAGTAACATCCAAATATGACAAGGTTTTACACTGTCTTGACTTGACTCTTAGCTAGATCAATAAGACATCTGAAAGAGATCAAGGGGATACAACATGTGAAGGGAACAAGTCAAAGTATCTTTATTTGCAGATGATATCATAGTATACATAATGATGGTAAAAATTGCACTGGCAACTCCTACAGCTGATAAACCATTTCTACAACTTAGCTGAATACAAGATTAATTCAAAAGAAAAAAAATAAGTGGCCCCTTTGTATAGAAATGACAAACTGAAAAAAAAATCCCGAATCAACACCTGTGGGGCAGTGAGCAATTCTGACAGCTGGAGAGTAGAGTGGCCACCTCAGAACCCCAGAGAACCACTGAGCAAAGTAACTTGTTCACAAGGGATGGTAGGCATTCAGTGATTGCATCTGAGACCAATGGCTTAGATTTCTGCCCAGACCCTCACAGCTGCCCCTGCAGGAGATGTGTGCTCTATCAGGCAGACACTGCTTCAAACTCCCAACAATCTAGCTGGACCTTACACCCAGTCGTCTGACCACAAGCCAGGCATGCCACGCCCCATATAATAAAAGGGGTTGTTTGCCCCCTCCGCACTCTCTTGTTTCTTGTTCTCTTTGTCCCTCCTCACTCTCTTACTTCTCTCCCCTCTCACTCATACTTCCTCTCTCACTTTCTTGTTCTCTTACTCTCCCTCTCTTCCTCTCTCTTGTTCTCTTACTTTTCTCCCCTCTTACTTTTACTTCTACTCTTTTTCTCACTCTCTTGCTCTCTTACTCTCCTATTCTTCTCTCTAACTCTTACTCCCTCTCTCTCCTCTTTTTCTTTGTTCTCTTCTCTGGCCTTTTTCCTCTCCTTTCTCTTGCTCTCCCTTCCTTCTCCTTTCTTTCTCTCAACTTAACTAGAATATTCTATCCTTCCTCCAATAAAATAACTCATTCATACATTGCCTCCTTTTTAATTAAGGCACCTTGCAGCAAACAGGTCAGCTCCAGGGAAGAGGGAGAGACCTGGGCCTCAGCAGCATGCCCCCTGCCACATGGGAGAGATAGAGAGCCTCAGGTGGGCCACCAGCCTAGTGCCCTGCCTTTGGAAAAACAAACACCTTTAACAATAGCTTCTAATAATAAAGTATATTTTGGAGTAACTCTAATCAAACAAATAAAAGACATGCATGATAAAAAACTTGAAGTCTTTGAAGAAAGAATTTGAAGAAAATATCAGAAGATTGAAATATCTCTCATGCTATTGTATTGGCAGGATTAACAAAGTAAAAATGGTCATCCTACCAAAAGCAATATGCAGATTCAATGCAATTCCCAACAAAATTCCTTCACAATTCCTTATAGACTTGACAGGATAATTCTCATCTACATATGGAAAAAAATTCCAGGATTGCTAAAACATTCCCAAACAATAGAATGATTTCTGGAGGTCTCAACAGTTCTGATTTGTACTATAGAGGTATAATAAAACCAATATAATATTGGCATAAAAACAGACACATTAGTCAGTAAAATTAAATTGAAGATCCGAACATAAAACCACATTTCAAATTAACATCTGGATTTTGTTAAAGAAGCCAGAAATAGACAATGTTAAATGCAAGAAAGCATCTTCAACAAATTATGTTGGTAAAGCTGGATGTCTGTATGTAGAAGAATGCAAATAGATCCATATTTATTACCAAAACTCAGTCCAAGTGGATTAAAGATGTCAATATAGAAAGAGGCACACTGGATCTGATAAATGATCTAGTAGGGAATAACCTTGAATATATTAGTACAGGAGATGACTTTCTGAACAGAACACTAATAACACAGGCAATATAATCAACAATTCATAAATGGGACTTCATGAAACTTATGTAAGGCAAAGGACACTGACAGTTGCACAAAACAACAGCCTACAGAATAGGAAAAGATTTTTAACCAATTCCATATTTGATAAAGGACTAGTATCCAAATCATATAAAGAATAAACACAGCTGGATATTTTAAGACATAATTCTATTACGAAAAATGGTATACAGATTTAAGCAGAGGATTCTTAGCAAAGGAATCTAAAGTGGCTGAGCAAAAAAGAAATTTACAAAGTCCTTAGTCATCAGGAAAATACAAATCAAAGCTACTTTGAGATTTCATCTTCTATCTGTTAGAATAGAAAGATCAATAACACAAGCAACAGCTTATGCTGGTGAGGATGTAGAGCAAGAGAAACCCTCCTTTATTGTTGGTGGGAGTACAAACTTGTATAGACACTATAGAAATTAATATGGTAGTTCCTCAGAAAGCTCAGAATAAATTTACCTCATATCCAACTCTACTACATTTGGGCATATACCCAAAGGATGCTCCATCCTACCACAAGGGCACTTGTTCAGTAATGTTCATTGATGCTTTATTCATAATGCCTAGGAACTGTAAGCAACCTAGATGTCCCCCAACAGAGGAATGAACAAGGAAAATGTAGCTACATAATAAAGCGTTACCCTCCTGCTTAAAATAAATGAAATGTGAAGGCTAATGAATGGAAATAGAAAAAAAGTTATGTTGAGTGAAATAAACTAAACCGGTAAATATGGTATGCATTCATTTATAAGGGAATATTAACAGATAAGTATGTGATAACCATGCTGGAATTCATAGACTCAGAGAGGTTAGGTAAAGATTAATGGTCTGGGACATGCATGGATCCCTAGGAGAGAGAAATGATAGATTTTATGGGTGAGCAGGGACTGGGAGGGGACAGAAACTGCTGGATCTGGTATGAGGAATGGGGTACAAGGAAAGAGTGTGGGGAGAGATGGCTGGAATTAGGGAGAAATTTTGAGAGTGTTGTGGAAAACTACTGCAGTAGGAATTTCCTGAGATCTATGAAGGTGACCCTAATGATGACTCCTAGTAATGGAGTAAATGGAGTCCCAACTGGCCATCTCTTGTAGTCAGGTGAGGTTTATATGAATGGGTCAGGTTATTCAATTGAGTTGTTGGCCAAAGGGTTTTCATGGAAATCCAAAAAGAACCCAGGCTTTTGAAAAATCAAATACTTGCACTCTACAAACTGACAGTTGGACCATGTTGCCAAGCATAACACATTAAACTTGGAAAGGTAGATCTAGTGATTACACAGAGCCTTCAGCCTTATGTTCTAGTCTTGTTGATATGGGAAGGTACTCTGTGGGTTACCGAAGCAGAAACAAGGACATAAACCCATCTATAAAACATTTGACCTACAACTTGTCCTGCCTGTAAAGTGTGCTAGGACAATGTTGTTACTGGTCTTGTAGGAATAACCAACCAATGTCTGATTTTACTTAGTATCTTCTCCATGAGATGGAAACGATACACAACACTGCTTGGGGAAACAAGATCCAGAGAATAGATAACCCATTCATCTAGTATAAAACACTATGGATCAAAAAATAAATAAATCAAGAAGAAGAAGAAGAAGAAGAAGAAGAAGAAGAAGAAGAAGAAGAAGAAGAAGAAGAAGAAGAGAAAGAAAACTCAATAAAAAATGACTTCTAATGATATTCTGCTGTACTCATAGATAAAAGTCTTATCTAGTAACCAACAAAGAGGCTTGCTTCAGCAGAGTATCAGAATAGATGCAATGAACTACAGTGGATATTACACAGAAATAGAGTTTAAATAGGACTTCTCCATCAAATCCATCCCTTTGAAGCTCAGGGAATCCTGCAGAAGAAGAAGTGGGAAGATTGTAAGAACCAGAGGCAGTGATAGACCTCAGGAGAGCAAAGTCCTCTAAATCAACTAAGCAAGGTGCATATCAAGCACAGGCCTATGTGGATCTGTACCCGGTCCTCTGCATGTGTGATAGCTATTAGCTAAGGGTTTTATTTTGTTTTGTTTTCCTTTGTTTTAATGGGACTCCTGATTGTGAGAATGCAAGGGTCTTGGGCTCTTGTGCCTATGCTTGGGACTTTTTTTCTTCTGTTTGGTTGCTGTGTCAAACTCTGATTCGATCATTTTTGCTTTGCCTTATTTTAGTTTATTTGGTCAATTTATTTATCACAAGCACATTCCTTTTTAATGAGAGACAAAAAAGTGGTAGATCTGGAGGGGAACGGGGAGGAACATAGAGAAATGGAAGAAGAAGAAATGGACAAATAACAGAGGGACTTAGCAACCATTTGGGAGAAATAATCTTTTCCAGAAAAGAGCACAATTGGATATCTAGTACAAAATATTTAGATCTGAACACATACTTTCATAGACTGAGAAAGAGGTATCTGTTTATTTGGAACATATGTGTGTGTGTGTGTGTGTGTGTGTGAGAGAGAGAGAGTGTGTGTGTGTGTGTGTGTTTAACAACAATTAATGAAGAAAGAGGCCATTGATTTGAAATACAGCAACAAGCAGTACTAGATAAGTTTTGGAGGGAGAAAAGGTGAGGGAGAAATGATGCAATTATATTATAATCTGTAAAAAATAGAAGAAAAAAAAGAATTGTCACCAACTTGCCAATAGCTGTCTTGGGGGCTGGTGCCTTTCTTGTGAACCAATCATCTAATGAAAAAAGGAGCCAATCACTGGGTGAGTAGGTGGGACTTACCGGTTAGATGGAGGAAGAGAGGAAGCAGGAGGGACTTAGTTCTCTTTTGGAACTGGACAGCAGAGGGGTAAGATGTAGCTGTTACAGTTTCCCAGTATCATGGAGGATCCATAGGATTTGCCATCGGAGGAGGAATCAGGTTTTAATAAAGTTTACAAGTTTAGGTTTTAGTTATGCCCAGAGATTGAGTTACTATTGTTTCTGAACTAAGTTTGTGCTGTGTTTTCCTTCAGGCAGCAGCTCTTCTGGGTTCAAGAGAGAAAGGTACAATGGCCATGCATGGGTTTGTCTGAGGTGTACCACAACGATTGTGGGGGATTTGAATCACGTGGTTGGCATGGTAGTGACTCGCCAGTGGGAAACTAGTGAGTTGGGTGGAGAGGTTGTGGAGTTCAGAGTCAGAATCTCCATGAAATAAAAACAGGTCGGCCACTGCCTGCCAGTGCATGGCCAGCCAGGCTGCCAGAGCAAAGGCACAAGCTCGGGAACATGCCAGTCCTTCGTTTCTTAATATTTTCTGCAACAAATGGTCTTTTTGGTTCTTTATTTTTCACTTGTGGGAGAAGACTTCTTCACATTGAAAGGTACATGGCAACTAATAGGGGCAAGTATCGATGATTGAACACTTTTGTAACAGAGGACAGGTTATTGTTCAATTCTCCTACTTCATGAGTCTGATGTATGGCTCATGTATGTAATGCTATATTTACAAGATTGAGCTCGGAGGCTTTTGAGTTGAAAGTCAGACTGGGAGCCTTGGAGGCTATTCAGATATACTTGCTGCCGGGGTGGAGGGGGAGAGAGAGAGAGAGAGAGAGAGAGAGAGAGAGAGAGAGAGAGAGAGAGAGAGAGAGAGAGAGAAGAGTTTAGGTATAATGTAATATTTACATTTCATTCTCTAAAGCAGTAGTTTTCTATCTGTGGATTGTGTCCCCTTTGGTAGTGAATGATACTTTTACAAGGTTCTTATATCAAATATCCTGTATATCAGATACTTATAATTTATAACAGTAACAAAATTGCAGCAATTATGAATTAGCAGTGACATAATTTTATGATTGGTGATCACTTCAAAATGGTGGGCGTTAAACTAGTGTAGCATTAGGAAGATTGAGAACCATTGTTCTTAAGGGATCATGTGTGTGTGTGTGTGAATGATATATTTATTATGTATATATTTATATTTGGAATATTAAGAACTACTGTTCTAAAGGGCATCTTTAATACTAACAGATTCTTGTATTGCAGATCAAATCTGTTTGATAGGATCTATAGTTTTTTTGGCAATACAGAAAACCCTTTAGGATTGCCCTGAAGGTTTTATTCTGGGGACTAACAGTGCTGCAGAAGCAATTCTATTGAACATAATACCAACTAGTGTGGAAGAAGTAATTTATAAGGACATATTCAAGGCCCTGATGGAAACAAGACAATGAGGGCTGCTGTTAGACATGAGGCTCATTCAGCATGTTTGCTGTCTGACCATGGGGCCCAGAGTTTGATTTCCAATATCCAAGTAAAAATTTGAGTATAACATGTTTAATCTTAGTAAATGTAGTATTGGTGTATCAATAAGAAAGCAAAAAGAAGATTTCTGGAGTTTTCTGGCCATCTAATCTCACCAAATCAGTGAATTTCTGGTTCAGTAAGAGACCCTGATGCAAAAAGTAAGAAAGAGAACAAATGGGAAAGATACCTTAGGTCACCATTTGTTATACATACTCACAGACACACACAAGCAACAAATATACACACAGGGTAAGGGAGGGATGGAGGGAGAGAGAGAGAGAGAGAGAGAGAGAGAGAGAGAGAGAGAGAGAGAGAGAGAGAGAGAGAGAGAGAGAGAGAGAGAGAGAGAGAGAAGGAGAGAGAGAGAGAGAGTGAGGGAGACAGAAGAGGGGCTCACAAAAACAATCATTTTGGATGTCAAGAAAACAATAGGAAATCTTAGAGATTGGCCTGGCCTTGGGAACTTCAAAATTGTAAGCTTTCACAAGTAAAACCAGGCATATATAGTAAGAATACTTCTAAGGATGCAATGCCCATAATAATTCTGCATTCATAAATTATCACCATTACTACAAAGTGAGCATTTTTATTACATGGACACTTATTTTCTAGCTTGTGAGGAAAAAATATATCAACTAAGAATTGCTTCTCTTTTTTTCTGTGTTCTATGCTAAGTCAATCAATTAGAAATGCTAGTGAATTCTTTGATTTCAGCAATGAACATGCTATTAATATATCTCTATTTAAATCTAGTAATGATTTTATCTATGTTTGAAGTCATAGGTATGATATTTTTATGATTTCAGAAATTAAGAAACTCTAATATTAGATGATAATAAGTCTTGGGAAAGAAAATGAAAATAGGTTCATAGTACCATAGCAACAGAGGGAGACTTGCTGAGTGGATAACAATGACAACGATTCCTGCCACTCTTGGTTGCATTTCCATTAACACAATCCTACATGGTTACATTAGAATTACCTACATAAAAAGGGAGATGATGCTTTTCACTACAGCAGTCTGAGGAATAATATTTAACAACAACCATGTTGAAGAACTGGTGCCAGCTTATGGGTCTCCCTTCCTTACTGAACCTAATGTTACATTATATTCTACAGCTGGTCTTGTTCTTGCTTGTAGGCTGGGGCGGGAATGCTGTACAATGCTTATCTCCTGCCACATTGAGCTTACAGGCATCCACCCCTCCCATCATCTCTGTCTTCCCACACACTAATATTATTTGTGTTGGCTTGTGGGCTCTTGTTTCATACATTACTTCTCCTATATATTCACCTGCATAAGACACTGATGTAGTATCTATCCATTTAAAATAAAAATGCAACATGGAACTCATGGCTATAAAAAGTATGGGGGATAGGTTCACAGGCACAACCCTCAGGACATTCATGTTCTAAGAGGTAGACAAACCATAAAGAGCTATTTATGTATTGTGGATGTATGGATGTATCTACTATCCTATCCTATCTATCTATCTATCTATCTATCTATCTATCTATCTATCTATCTATCTATCTATCATCTATCTATCATTTATTGATCTACCTACCTATCATTTATCTACCTTTTGATCTATCACCTATGTATCATCTCCCTCCCTATCTTTCTATATAAGTTCTAAATACAATATATACCTATAAGAGAAATAAGGAGGGAAAGAGGGTAAAGACAATGAGTCACTACTTTGAATAGAGTTATCAGCGGTAATATGGGTTGGTCACAACAGCATTGCCTAATAGAAGGCAATCAAGGAAGTTACTTCAGATTTGAAGTTACCCATGTAATCTTTGAGAAGATGCTAAGTAGGAAGGGAATAGCCACGTTAAATTTTTAAGAAGAAACTTCAACTGCTTTAGATTTAGTAGTGAGATTCTATGTTGCATAAGCAAAAACCAAAAAAAAATTTTTTTTAAAAGAACACAAGGATGAGAGAACTGCATTACAGAGCAGAAATTGCAGATATGTCAGGGGCAGGGTGGAGCCCATATTCAAATGATATGCATGGATGGCAAATGTGACCTGGCTGTATTTGCCTTGTGTGCTTTTCTGCTAAATTTCATTCAGTCATTTCAGACGAACACTGTTGGCAAAGGTGCTAAGAGTCATTCTCCACCTGTGGGTTTCAACTCCTTTGGGGAGGTCAAGTGACTCTTTCACAGAGGTTGCATAAGACCATTGAAAAAACACAGATATTTACATGAAAATTATCACAGTTATGAAGTGCCAATGGAAGTAATTTTATTGCTGGGTGCCACCACCACATGCATAACTGTATAAAAGGGTTGTAGCATTAAGAAAGTTGAGTAAACCACTGTGCAAAATGGAGAAGAGACAATTTTGGCCCAGAAATAAATTGTCAACGACGCCAAGCATTTATGTTTTAGTGCATACGATAGAAATGAACTGATTACAAGGTACAATATATAAGAAAGGGAGGTGTATCAATTACATTTACTATATAGGGGCATTTATAACCTATGTTCAAAATTATTCATCAAAGATACACTAAAATGAACATTAGATGGATTTACAAGGAATTTAGGAATAATATAACAATGAGTGAAATAGAAGCAATGAACATGAAGTAGACCAGGGAGGTGTATATGGGAAAGTGTGAAGGGAGGAAAGCATATATACCCAAACAAAGAAGACATGTCACTATAACACTTATTTTTCCTCAGAAAGTCATCCATAGTTTTTCTAATATAATAGATTTAAAAAAAGTATCTACAGTGTTTTCTTACTTAATCCCCTTTTGCATGCATTGTCCTGTTTTATATTCATAATAGTTGTGACTGAAAAAATTGTGATCATTTTCATTTTAAAGATTTATAAACTGATGCTATAAACGTGTAAGTAACTTAGCTAGAGCGATACGACAAGTTGGTGATGCAAGCAGGCCTGACCTCACTACACACACATTTATCTGGTCTGTTCTGAACTAAATTGACTAAAGTGCTTTATTCAGCCTAGTGCTAAATATTCCCTTGGAAACCAGTGGAAGAAAGAACATAAGATCATCCATCTTGAGAATGAGATACATTTAGGAAGGTTTCCAGATGATGATACCCAAATAGTAACTGGGCTCATGAAATTAAGAAACACTCAACTTAGTGTGGCATTATTCTGTAATTGTGTCTCGACAAAGATTAATATTTGGGTGGAACATGTAACTAGACAATGTGCATAGACCTTAATATTTATACACCTAGAAAATTCTAAGGTACTTTTACCTTCCAATTTTCAATACCACTACTAATCAATGAATCATAAATGGCACATTCTTTGAAGTTATTATTGAGTGTGTAAATCCCCAGTTTCTTCATTTACAGAGCAATCTCATGGAGCTACTCTCTGAGCTTAGGACTTCTCCAAGATCTTCCAAGGGACATTACTCAGCATTCTATCAATATCTCAGCACTAAACTTCATGGCAAGATGTCTATTAAGTGACGTTTTCCTAGAATGCTTGATTCTCATCCTTAAGGCTCCATGCATTTACCTCCTACTACTCCTGTATCAGTAAAGAACTATTCAGTTTGCAGTTGAATTGGCAAGTGAGCATCCTCTGTTATTCTCACACTGCAAAGTGAGTTTGCATTTCTAACTTTTTAAGATAACATTTATCTGCTGCCATTAATATTATCTTATACTATATTTTGGATCAGCCAGCACCTGACATATTGTCATATAAAAATCATTTACTATTTTAAAATGCTATTAATGCTTTACTATAATAATATTCAATCCAATTCCCTTTTTACTGTACTTTTGTACTAATTATAAATTATCAGAATACATGTCAAGGGCTTAAAATAAGGAGAGATAAAATAAATAATGTATCTCTGCTTGTACACTTTTCTTCTTATTCTTGCTGGCCATAGACTGGTGATGCATACTTTTGTCAGATTAGTAGAGAATGCCAACAAGCCAGGTCTTCCAGTATGTACCTGTGTGACCTAGACATTTAAGTTTGGTATTGAATATGCACATAGATAACTAAAGAGCCTTGAATTTATTGTCACTGGGGGAAATTTCCTAAGCAGAACTATAATGGCTCAGGCTCTAAGATCAAGAATTGATAAATAGGACCTCATGAAACTGGAAACTTCTGTAAGACAAGGACATAGTCAATAGGACAAACCAGCACACTACAGATTGTGAAAAAAATCTTCACTAACCCCCACATCCAATAAAGAAATAAAGAACTCAAGAAGCTAACCTTCAAAAAAAAAACAAACAACCCTTACAAAAATCAATGGAGACCAAAGACACAACTTAAAATAGGAACTGATAAGAAGCTATTTGTAAAATCAAAAGTCACTTACAGGAACCAGGAATTTTTTAATCTCTTCCAAAGCATGACTCATCCGTGAATAAGCTTCCCCGGGTGGAGCAAACACTTCAATTAATACATGCAGCTCATCACTCAGGTGGGCATACTTGGCCTCCCCGCTCTTCCTCAGCTCTTCTTCCTGTTAAGAAGTTATATTTAGAAATATGGATCCATGCATTTTGCATTAACATTTCCTGAGAAAATGACAAAGGGACACAATCTAAGCAAATTTTCCCAAGGTAGGAAGAATTTCTCTGAGAAATAAAAATCTGCTGCAAGCTGGTTAACCATTTTCAAGTCATTTTCAAATTTGAACTTTTAAAGGAAACTTCCATTGTCCTCATCCACACAATTTTCAATCGATTTGATGAAATGTTAACCTTGTGAAGGCAAGACATCTAAGTGCTGTTTATCCTTGTATAAACATCACTTTATATTTGAAGGACAAAGTTCTTTTGTATCTGGTGTATAGTACTTTTCAAATAATAAGTAGTACAGGAAAATCAGAGTTGGAATATTTGCAGAAATTACATGGAAGATTGGTGGGAAACAGGCTCCTCTTTCAGCCAGTTCCTTCATTGCCAAAATACCATAGACAGCCACACAAGCCAATACTTTTAGAATTTCAAATTGAACAAACTTGAGAAATACAGGGGGCTAGGAAACATATTTAAAAATACAACCATAGTCATTAGGGAAATGGAAATAAGAGATACTTTAAAATGCCACCACTCTCTGAACAAGGAGGGTACTAAGAAAGGGGTGAATGGGAGCACTGGTGATTCAATGACTAAGAGTCAGTAGTGGATGCAAGCTGTCAGTTCAAGTGCTTTCTCTTTGCCCAAGAAGGGGAATGTCAGAGCCAGGAAATGGGAGGGGGTTGGTAAGCAGGGGGAGGGGGGAGGGAACAGGGTGTTCCCCCCCACCCCCGCGCTTCGGAGGGGAAACTGGGAAAGGAGATATCGTTTGAAATGTAAATAAAGAAAATATCTAATAAAAAATAGAAAAAAAGAAGCCCCCCACCAAAAAAAACCTTTATTTCAAATGTTGTGTATCTTGGAGAGATGTATCTGCAGATTATCACAAATGTTACAGAACTTAAGATTAACCTGAAGCCATCTTAAGATATATTAGTTAATTCCTCCATTTACTTTTATTTAAATAGCATCTTTATACTAAAACAGTTATTTTGATCAGTTTCTTCTTTCTCTCTAGGCCCCTCGATTGAATTGAAACTGTCTCCTAGATTGATTCTGTCTCTGAACATGAACAAACTGAGGAAGTGATGAGCCAGGTAGCCCATGATCCTTAGAGGTTTAGAATTGTGTTTCCCTTCATGTGTACTTTATAGAAAACCAATTAAAGGAAGGTATTTGGAAAATTTAATGTTAACTTTTTGTGTTAACTTTTAATTCTTTAGGAATGTTTCTTAAGAAGTGCTTTATATTAGCTACTGGGGCTATAATGCGAAACTTTAGACATTTTATTTGGAATAAAATATTATATGGAAAAAAAAGAATTCTCATCATTCTTCCTTCTCCTTTCTTCCTTCTCCCTTCTCATTCTTTTCCCTTTTCCCTACCAGAGAGTCTGAATCCAGCTTTATTTTTTTAAACAAAGCTACATCATGAAGGTTTTGAATACTGTTAATTATTTTTTAGAAATCATTAATTTTATATAAATTTTATGAATCCTGGATCATTACTCCCAACCCCTGCTTCCTTAAAACAGAAACTAAGCACAAAGCAAAATCACATTTCCATATGGTTTTCACATAGCCTGTTCTCCACAGTTAGCTGGGCATAGCTCTTGCTGTTTGTTGGTACAGCAGACAGCAGTCTTTAGTTACTACTTTTATGTAAGAACAGAAAGGTGATAGACTACTGAAGTTAAAATAATTTTTTACAAAATTTTAAAATTTATGCATATAGAGCAACTAGCTCTCTCACTCTAAACCTAAATTGTCATCTCCAATCCTTCAGGAGAACAGGGCACTAACATTTTAATGCTTATATATCATATTTTAAGTCTCTAATCTTTGTTTTCTATCCTAATAATTCCAGAGTCTCATGTACTCTTTCTAATACTATATATTTCTAGAGCATATACGAGCCTTTCTCCTATAAAATAAACCCATCTATCATTTGCTTGTTTTTATAGACTCCTTCTTTCCCTATCCATGCCTTTTTATTTTGAGACGATGTCTCCAAGTTTGCCCTGGCTATTTACTGTAGCAGTAATTCAGGCAGGGAGTACATGTATCTCTTCATAATTCCAAATTAAAGGCCATGTTTGTCAATGAAATATTTCTACAAAGGACCTTGTAGGCTTTTATGGCCTCTGTGGTAATGTTGTCTAGATCCTTTCAGATGCCTTCAAAGGCCAAGCTGAAGGCCTGCTCCTTGTCTTCCACATCCTCATGACCACCTCAATTCCTCAATCTCAAGAACTGCTTCTGTTTCTTTTATTGTAGAGTAACTAGCTCTGAGTAATGGGTGGAAGCAAAGTCCCCAAATAAAGTGTTTACAAGTAAAAAGAAGAGACAGCAGATCAGCTTCAGGGCAACAGCAGTCATCAGCACATGTGAGGATGAATGGCCTGGGCATTGCTCCAGGGACAGGAATTGTGTCACACCTTCCCATACACAGCCATGCTGGATCTGGCACTGAACCATTGAGACATTTCTCCAATTCAAAGACATGAGTTATTCATCATCATTAATTAACTTGATACAAAATTTCTGAATAATGGAAAGTACACTTGCACAGATTTAAAACATATATTAAGGAGGCTGGGGTGCTACTCAGTGCTTAAAAGCATTTGTTGCTTTGCCAGAGAATAGGATCTGGGTTCCTAGAAACCATACTGGACAGCTTAAATTCATCTGTGACTCTAGATCTTTTATTCTTCTATACAAACACACACACACACACACACACACACACACACACACACACACGCACGCACGCACGCACGCACGCACGCACGCACGCACACACATACACACGTCAAGAACAGAACTAAAAAAATCATACTGCCTGTTTGCTGGCTTAGCTATGATTCTTTACTCTTATGCAGTTAGTGATATAGCCTAGGGAATGGTGCCAGCCACGGTGGGCTGGATCAATTGTCAATCAAGACAATCCCTCATAGAGATGCCCACAGCCTTAGTTGAGATCATTCCTCTATTGAGACTCTCTTCTCAATTGATCCTTCACTATACCAAGTTGACATTTAAATTATGCATCACAATTTAACTTTTGAATAGACGTCCAATTATACCTTCAAGGAGTGAACGGTGTAATCAGAACCAGGCATATTACTATACAGACTCAGAAGGATCTTAGCAATGTCCACCAGGGAACATCTCTAGCAAAGAACGAATCCTTTCCCATATACTGAGTTGCATGTGCTCAAATTGACTTATTAGAAAATACTGCATACTAGGTATTTTCCTTGTAGCACAATAAACTAAAATAATATACAGCTTAGATATGACAATGACTGAATTATTCCCAGCTTTAAAATATTGAAATTCACCTTTGGCTTGCATTTAGTTTGGATAATTTAAACATAAGTGTTGGGAAATATGGTTTCCCCAAAGATTGTCTTCTATAATATATTTTCAGGATGAGAAACTTTGAAAAGAGTTAAGGAAACAGGAAATAATTTTAGAGATTCTGCAATCTAGATGTGAGCTAAAAGCCATGGTGTTTTCTGTATGTGGTATTTAAGCCAAGATATATAATTGAGTGAGTTTTAGCATTTCACCCTGGCAACAGGAACACCTAAGTTGCTTGGTGATGTATGTCTGCAGTCCCTGCTACTTTAGAGCTAAAACAAGAGAAGCCAGTGAGAGAGCTCTTCTCCCACCTCAGACAAATAAAAAACTTTGATAAACAAGTAAATCAGCTTTAGATTTTCATGAAAAGATGATGTTTGGTAATGCAGATAAGTTTCAAGCATAAGTCCCTGTCATAGTTTTAATACCAGAGAAGTTAAAGCTTGCCCTGCTCCCCTGGGAGAGAGCAAATAACTTGATTATGGTTTTCTTTTAAGGGTTTGAAACCTGGAATGTGATCTGCCTGACTACAAAGTTACATTTGTAGGTCAATTGCATATTTTTAACACCTAATTCACTTGAGATATTGTCTCAAAAGTTTCAAATAAATGTGCTTTGATGGATGAACACACAGGGTGGGGGGTTTGAGTTAGACGCTCATTTACTTGTTAGGTTAATTCAATGAAGGCCATATTAAGGGGTTATATAACTGAAGAATATTTTAAAGTCAGAACTTGAAATGTTTTAGGAAGATGAGGAAAAAACTGTCAACCTTTTGGGTCTTAGATTCCACAGCACAAAATAGTAAAATGCTGCCTGACACATACGTCAGACTACTGACCTTCCTGTGTGCAGGGCAGTCTCCAGCCTTTCGGATAGCCTTGTTCTGTATCTCAGGTGACACAGAAGGAAGTCCCTGGTTCCTTATTTGCTCATAAGGACAGGGATACAAGCAGAGAAGGCTTTCTTTGATTTTTATTTTTTGTTGTTGTTATTTTTTATTTTTGTCTTTTTACTAGGTTCTGTTTAATGTGACATCAGAGGAAGTCAGTTCCTTACATATTCCAAAAAGGAACTGTCTAATTTACAAACAATTATAGTGATGGATTGGATAAGAAAGAAAAATCCCAGAATTTGTTAAGTTAGGCATATAGGAGGATGAGTTAGAATCTTTAATAAAGGTTCTTTTATTTTTAAGATTTGTATTTATTTATTCAGTTTATATTCCAATCACTGTCCTGTTCCCCCCTCACAGTTCCTCCCTGCACCTCCCCTCCCCTTTTCCTCTGAGTGGGTTGGGCCCCATGTGTGTACCCCCACCTGGCACATCAATTCTCTGCAGGCTTGGGAGCATCCTCTCTCACTGAGGCCAGACAAGTCAGCCTAGTTAGGGGAAAGGATTCCACAGAGAGGCAATAGCTTTATGACAGTTCCTTCTCCAGTTGTTGTGGATCTACATGAAAGCTAAACTGCACATTTGCCTGGGACATTAGTCCATGCCATGTATGCTTCTTGGCTGGTGGCTCAGTCTCTGAGAGCTCCCAGGGGTCCAGGTTAGTTAGCATTGTTGGTCTTCCTATGTGGTTTCTATCCCCATCAGGTCCTTCATTCCTTCCCCAACTTTTCCATAAGGATCCCTGACCTTGGTTCAAAGTTTGGCTGTGGGGTCTCTGCATCTGTTTTAGTAACAAGCTCAGTGGAGCTTCTCAGAGGACAGTTATGCTGGGCTCCTGTCTGAAACGAGCAGAGACGTTTCACCCTCTTATGCACCCTCTTTACGTCCTGTACCTGTAACCCACCATACTAGGATCTGTGCTTAGTACATTTCACCCATTGTACTAAGTTCACTGTTGTAAGCTGGTAAAGTCTGAATAATTTATAAGGCTATCATTTACAGTGTGTTAGAATATGGTCATGGTATGTTGAAAGAAGGAAAAGTGTGGCAGTTAACCCATCCGGCATGTTTCTTTATAACCATGGTTAATATTCCCAGTTTTCCAGTTTTGTATGTTAGCATACAAATTTGGCAGATTTTTAACTCATTATTTGGTGTGTCTAACTGCTTGCTCTCAAAATGCAGAAAGCGATAAGAAGAACCACACAGCAAGCAGTAAACACCTATCACTATTGCTAAGTGTTTTCGCCATATACAGCTCATGTTCAAAACAATACACCAAATTATGTATGAACAAATGAGTTCATGTCTTCTAATATTCCAATTAATCTCGCACAGTAGCTTTTCCAATGATATAAACAAAGTAGATAATAGAAAAGTTGAAAATGCATTATGTACAGTATATGAAATTTTATGCTTTGGTTTTCACTTAAACAATCATTATTGTCATGTTTTTATCCTAAAAGTTATAATTTACTAAAGTACTTTCTGCAGGCTTTGTGTTCTTAATGCCCAAGGGATCTTTCTTCTAACATAAATCCTTTTCAGAAATAAACAAGACTATTGTCTTCAGGACTTTCACCATCAAGAAGTTCAAATAAACACACATTTATTATTCATGTGATGGCCAGAATGGGATTTGTCTAAACCCCAAGTTTAAAAGCATTTTTAAATAGGCACATGTTGAAAAGTTTTGAGTGAGTATAAATAAGTAGTATGAATTATATACAGACAAAGCAGACACACATCAGGACACAGTACAGAAGCAATGGCTGGATGCTGAGCAAGAACCCAGCCCTGCTTGTCTGCACTGATTGCAGTAAATGCTCTCCTAGGCTAAGGTCTTTCTTAGTCCTGGTGGTCAGCTCTATGAAGGTAATGTTTTCATGGTTATGCATTTCATATTCATTAGGGTTTGGTACAGTGGAAACATATTGTAGGGAAGCACAACTACCTGGTTGTCTTAGGGTTTCTACTTGTGTGAAGAAATACCATGACCAAAAAAGAAGTTGGGGAGGAAAGGGTATATTTGACTTACTCTTCCATGTCACTGTTCATTATTGAAGGAAGTCAGGACAGGAACTCAAATAGGACAGGAATCAGGAAGTAGGAGCTTATGCAGAGGCCATGGAGAGATGCTACTTACTAACTTGCTCTTCTTGCCTTGCTCAGCCTGCCTTCTTATAGAACCCAGGTATACCAGCATAGATATGGCAAAACCCACAATATGTTGGGTCCTCCCTCATCAATCCTTAATTAAGAATATGCTTTACAAGCATGCCTATAAACCCAATCTTATAGAGGCATTTTCTTAATTGAGGATCTTTCCTCTCAGCTGACTGCAGCTTATGTCAAGTTGACATAGAAGTATTCAGCACACTGGCCTAAATAACTATATGTCTTGAACTTCTGATCATCAAAGTTGTTTGCCTTCTTAACCACTTTTATCGAGGACCTTTGGGGAGCAGGATTAATAAAAGCAGTAGATGAGCATATATCTTTTTTTAAAATAGACTTAAACTGTCTCCAACTAAGAATCTGCAAGAGTGACTATACCTAAGCCAGGGCAATTACTCTTGGTGGTGATGTTACATGTGTAGCAAAAGCAATCTCAGGAGAAATGCTTTGGTTTCCTTAAGAAAGGACAGATAACATCAATAATGATTTATCGGAGCTTTCCTTGAAGAACAAGAACTAAGACATTGATCAACTAGACCATACCCTGACCATAGATAGTTAATATACATACTTCATTCCCTCATAACTCCATTACCCCTTTACTTTAAACCAAAGTCATATCAGTACCTAGGAGTCAAAATTTCAGTCACTAGACCCTCCATATGCTCTGCTTGACACTACTGAAACTATTTACCCTTCATCTTTACAATGCACTGGTTACATCTAATGCTTGTGTTTTTAACACTATGTGGTCCTGACTGTCTTATCAGGATGGTTGGCCAAGTCTTGACTGAGGTGACCACTGAAGCTATAAAAAGGAAGGATGACATTTAAACAACAGTTCAGGATTTTGACATAGAAAAATCAATGTTGCAATACTGAAGTTAGAGATCGTAGCCTTCGTAGATGGTAACAACCCTAATTGGAAAATATCATATCATATACTGTGGGATATAGTAAGGATACTCTCACTTCCCAAAGCATAAAGTATTGTTGTCAGAAATTTTGTCCTGATAAACTGAAAAGACCCTGTTAGCTCTTCAAGGAAAGCAAGGGGAAAAAATCTTAACCCAAGGGAATCTACCAAACAGTTGTTTGGACAGTTTGTCTGTCTTCCTCAAGGATCAGATTTCTGTTGATACATTGTATCTGAAATCCTAATACTAAGAATAATCATATCTATTTGTGTCATCTATGTAATTTAAGGACAAGTCAAGAGGGGTTGGTTTTCAGGTTTTTGGTTTGTTTTAGAAAACAGGTTGAAGTGACAGTCCATCAAAAGAGAATACATGGAATTTGGAACATGGGCACATGGTCACACTGCATCCACAACAGAAAGAGGAAAGTGGTAGATGTTGGCAAAGTCTCATTGTTTTTACCTATGTTCATCCTTCCAGAACAGAAACCCATGGTATGGAGCTACCTAAATTTATGATGTTCCTTCCTATGCCCAGTAACCCAATGTAGAAACTCCCTCACAGAAATACATCTCTAGACACTTCTAGAGTGTTATCTCGATGTTAAACTTCACAGGGACACAGTCATTCTTAAGAGCTTCACTAATCTATTTCAATTTCCACTGAAGCATTATCAGTGCCAGCAGGTCAGAAGAGGAAAATCAAGCCTAGTATCTGCAAATATATCAATTGAACACATATCAATTGTGTTAAAGGAAGAAAATACAAACACTTGGATTAAAAGAACAAACAAACAAAAATAGTTTCTAGAATCAGGAGAGAGAAAATGCATGTACCAAAAATTGATACAATTCCTATTGTCTCCATACTCCTGACCTAGACCTGCTTGTGTAGCCCCATACACATAATTCTTGAAGAGATCCCTACAACTAAGGTCACCCCCACCACCTCTACATTCTGAACCCTAGCTCCAAAAGCACAGCTTGTACACTGGCCCTCCTTAGTGAGTTCCTCAAAAACTCCCTGTTAGAAGCATGCTCATACTCTTTGGCCATCTGTGTTAGTATACCTGCATCCCATTTCCATATTGAACTCTCCTAGGAACAAGCCCTCCCCTGCCATCTCCAAAGTCCCAGTCCTAGCTCTGGCCATTGTCTTCCTGTATCTGTTGTCCTAGTGAAAGACATCTACAGAGCAAACTTTAAATTTCAGAAGAGATTGGATGTAGACACTAGAAGAGAAAAAGCTCTCCAATGTCCTTGAACCCATATAATTAACATAATGAAAATGACCATTCTACCAAAAGCCATTTAGAGTTAATATAATCCTAATTAAATTCTTGTCACATTCTTCACACATAGACATGTACATCCTAAAATTCACATAAACTTCAAAATAAATCTTAAAAGCTAAAGCAAATTTGAAAAAGAAGGAAAGAAACAGAGAGAGAGAGAAATAAAGGAAGAAAAAAGAAAGAAAGAAAACAATATTGAATGGATTACTATGCCAGATTTCAAACTATATTACTGAGATACTGTAATAAAAATTGCATAGTATTGCCACTAGAAAAATAAGAAGATTAATAGAATAAAGCAGAACACTCAAACATAGTTGCATGTAACTAGAGGACACCTGATATTTGACAAAGATGCCAAAAATACATACTGGAGGAAGCACATGATCTTTGACAAATGTTGCTAGGAAAACTGGTTGTCCAAATGGGGGAAAATATTAGAAATATGTTCATCATCCTGGAAAAAAGAAACACTTAACTCCAAAAAGATCAAAAGATGCACTGTAAAACCAAAATCATTAAGATTTCCAGAAGAAAATATAGGAAGTACTCTACAAGATATAGGGGTAAGAAAGGCATTTCTACATAGGATTTCATTTGCTCAATAAGTAAGGCCAATAATTTGCAATTGGTCCTCAGAAAAATGAAACAGTTAATTGAACAAAGCAGAAGCACAAAGAGTGGGAGAGAATCTTTACTAGCTATACATTTGACAGATGATTAATACCCACCATATATAAATAATTTTCAAAATGTCAAGAAAACAAATGACCCAATTAAAAAGCAGGCTGTGTATCAGAAGAATTATTTTTCCAAAGAAGAAATGAAAATTGCTAAGAAGAAACATCTTTAAAATGTTCAATAGTGCCTGGGAGTAGAGCTTAGCAGTTGAGAACATTTAGGGTTCTTTCTGAGAACCTGGCTTTGGTTTCCAGCACTCACATGAGGCATATAAAAACCTCTGATAATTCCTGCTCCACTGGATCCAGCACCCTCTTCTGTACTCCATGGATACTTGCATGCATTTGCAGCACAAAAATTCATGGAGGCACACAGGCATGTACGTGATAAACAAATAGAAATAAATATCTTCGAAACAATGTATTTAACATCCTTAATATTTAGAGAAATGCAAATTAAAAATATTCTAAGATCTCATCTTATCCCAGAAAATATGGTTATAATCAAGTAAACATCTGATAAGCCATGCTTGGGAGAATATGGGGAAAAGGAGCCACATTCACTGTTGGTGAGAATTTGAAGTTGAAGCACTAAAGTTGACATCACCCAGTAGATTAAATTAAAACAACAACTGAGAACATGCAGACATTCAAGAAAATTAAAGGAATCTCCACAAATATACACAAACTACAGAATAACTTCAATAGAGGGCAGCAGTTCTAACTCACTGTGGGTGACCAGTCCTAACGGGTACATCTACAACAGAACTCCACATTCTGGAGACTCAGGGAACATCATGGAAGAGGGACAGCAAGGTTGCAAAAGGCAGCAGTCAGTGAATGTATTCTAAATGACAGGAAAGGTGCAGTCATACCGCCTAAACAAGACACACACAAGGACAGCAGTTATTGACATGCAGATGTGAAGAGAGAAAACTCCACAAGGTCCTACTCCAAAACGAAGAGTTAAAGGTAATAAATGATGCCCTGAGAGGGAGAATCTAGCCTCTGTGGGTATAAGCTCCCTGATACATTATCTCATTGTAAGTATTCATCCCTAAAACATAAACCAGACTCAGCAGTCTGTATTTACATGTACATATGTAAACATATACACCACACATACATACCCATGCCATGCGCATATACAAAAAATTCCTAGTGAATTCCTCAAATTCTTGTCAAATTCTTTACCTTTTAAAACTTATTTGTACACTATGTATATATTTACAAATATACATACATATATGTAAATATATATACACATATGTATGTATGTGTACATGTATATGAATATGTAGAAATAAGATAAATGGAGAAAATGAATTTGACAGGAATTCAGGGAATTCAGTAGAGAAGAAGAAGGGGTATAAATGATTTAATGCAATATTATTCATATATAAAATACTCAAAAAGTTAAATTAAAAAAAGTGAATCTTACCACAGTGCTTTTTCTGAAAGGACATATGCTAATGCCGCTTGGCAAATTAATTAAGAAAACAAGGATGGAAATCAGGAAGACTTATAAGAAAATGAAGTGTGAAATAAATTTCATAAACAAACAAAAAATAAAAGAAACAAGAGATGTGCAGGAGGATCCAAGAATGCTAATATATAAATAATAGAGTTTCCATGGTGATAGCAGATTGTGGGAACATAGGAACAACTTCAGACTTAATAGATTCATTTCAATCTGTCAGGGGTTAAAGGGAAAAATGGAAAAAAATACACTACAGAATCTCAGAGAAATCTCCGAAGTAATTTTATATTTTCCTTAATTTTGATTTGAGATAGGCTCTAGCTGTATAACCTAGGTTGGCTTAGAACTTTGTAGCCCAAGCCTGACTGTAATTCATGATCATCTTATCTTAACCTCCACAAATATTGATACATGCCACAATGCCTGACTTAAAATCTCTGAATAAGCAAAATCTAAAGTCCATACGTGACTTTAGTTATATTCCTACAGGGGAAATAATCAAAGTACCATTGGACTTCTAAGTTGAGTTTCAAATGAGAGATAATAAAACACCTATGTATTAGGTGTTTTTATGTAGTAGAGCAGATTTTATTTACTATTCATGAAATGCAATTCAGCATCACTTAACCCTTCTTAATGTTTTAATATATATATATATATATATATATATATATATATATATATATATATATATATATATATATATAATGTTTTTACTTGATGTGCATGTGAGTATTCTGCTTGGTTGGATGTCTGTGCCCCCACACATGTGACTGGCCTACAGAGAGCAGAAGAGGGACCTGGATATCCTGAAACTGGAGTTACTGGAGGTTTGTGAGCTAATGGTTAGATGCTGAAAATCAAACCCAGGTACTCTGAAGGAACAGCCAGTGCTCCTGACCTCTGAACAGCCTCCCCAGCCACTAGAATTCATTTATTTTCTATAACTGATATATTTTTGTATGTGTCCATGAGTCCCAAATGCATGTGCATGTGTAAGAGGTAAGAGGAAACCTTTCGGGATGTTGGTCTCTCCTTCCACCATAAACAGAATCTGTGGCCATGAGCAAAAGAAAGCTCCTTCAGCTTACCCAGAAGGAGGATGAATGTGAAAAGCACTACTCATCCTCAGAGGATCTGACTTTGTTTTCCATTCCGAGGAGAGATATCCTCAAGGAAGCCTGAGATGGGCATTTTGTAAGCTGGGATATCGCCCAGCAAGGTATTCTGAAAACAGGGCTGTGAACCAATTAAGGGAACAGAGCTAGCCAGCTGGTGAGGGGATCTCAGCATAGTGTCTCTAACCTGATAGGCCAGAACTTCTGCTTATCATGATGCTGAAAGGGCAAGTCATCAACAAGGGGGAAGCAAATACTGTGAGTCCCAGACAGCAGGGAACAACAGGGTGATCCCTGCTTCCCAACGACGGTTTGGAGGCAAGATGTCAATTTTGGAAAGAAAAAAAAAAAATCTTGCACAAACAGACATGAGATGTGAGCCTCTGTGCTAAAGCACTGTTACTGAGATAGAGAGGGGGATGGAGCAACAACAAAAGCTGACATTTTGCAGAGTTGTTCAGTTGTTGCCCCACAGGGGAGGCGATAGCTGCAGATGGATCAATTTGGCTCTTGACAGTGTAATGTGGAGTACTGCACTTTGATCAAATACATTAAGCTGTTTACCAGACAAGCAGACAGAGAAGGCAATGCCATTAGGACCTACACAGTGGCTAACCACTGACTAGAAACCCCCTGGCAGCAGTTTGAAAGGGCATGCACATTATAGTATGGACTCAACAACAATCAATGAGAGGAGCCAAAGAAAATATGCTGCCCCTCCTAGCTTATGGGATATCAAACTTGATCACATTAGTTCCCTATGTAAAGCCTTCACTGACAGCTCACTTACCTAAAGTTCAACAATTTTATCATCTGACAGTGGCTTAGTTAGCCAGTTTTATCTTCTGTCATCTCTTTAACAGACACCATTTCAACCACAAGACAATTATCACCTTACTCTGAAGCAATTATCCTTTTTCAAGTCCTTATTGACCTTTGCTCTTGCAAGGGTCAGAGCAAATCTATTTATCTGGACACCAGAGAGAGCCAGCAAATTCTTAAAACGATTGTTCCTCAGAGTCCTAAATAGACCATCTCCTAAAATGATTTTATGACATAAATGTTTGGTAATGTCTTAGCAATATCAGTTATGGGGGAGGAAGGGACTCCAGAATCAGAGCTAGGGAGTCAAGCATCAGGGAAAGGAGCCAGTGATGGTGGGTTGCATCTGAAAGCCTGCCACCATGATGGATTGGATGCTCTCAGCTGTCAGAGAAGCAGCAACCTGGAAGGAAATGTGAAAACCACAGCAAGACAAACAGACTTGGAGAGTCCTTAGACACAAAAGGGCAAGGAACAGGCTGCCTTCTGAAAGTACGCTAACGATGATCTGCAGAGACAGCAGCCGAAAAACAAGAGGAGGAAGGCAAACTGACCAGAATGCCCCACAGCAACGGGAAGCCAACAGCTAAGTACCTGCCTCCTACCTAACTCAAGGATCTGATCCGAAGCATTCTTACACGGCTCAGGTATCTTCTTGTCCCTGCCAAAGCCTAACAGCTCGTAGCTGATTTTCCTGGGTTTTATTCCAACTCACCCAATCAGAACGCAACTGTCTTTCTATAAGAATGTGTGCACACTCTGGACATTAAGACTCATCCAGAGGAGGAAGAGGATTGTCTTCCAGATACGCTGGATACAAACTCTTTGGGGTCTTTCCGAGCCTGCAGCTTCTGTCTCCTTCAGGGAACTTGTTTGGGCTCCCACTACTTTAGCTCCAAAGACTCCACCTGCTGCTGCAGGTGGATTCATTCCTGCTTCACTCTCTGAGAATCTGTGCTTTGGCTGTAGTTAGGAATTCTTTCACCTTGCTGCTTCTAGCCTCCAAGAGCCATGGCTTCGGAGACCTGCTTCTCCAACTCCCTAGGCACATGGACCCAATCAACTTCAATTGTTTTAACACTTGCTGTAGTGGTAACATTGTTGGAGTACTCTTGGCTCTCATCTTTAGAGCTACTGAGAGTTCATGGCTCTTATTGCTCTATGCCAGTTATCACCCCCCTGTGGTGAATTGTTAGTTTGTTTTGTTTTATATTTAAGGTTGTTAACTCTGAGTTAATAAAGTTATCATTTGTTCACCATATACTACCTGGACATGTCAGTTTTGGAGAGGAAAGGATGAAAGCAAGGTTAAAAATAGGAGAATTGATTCTCTTGTGAGAAATATACTGCAAGCTGAATTCATAGACCCTTCTAGATGCAGAGGGCTTCATCCATAGGCACATGGCTGATACTTTTGTGTGTTTAAGTGCACACATGTTTAAAGGTGTGTAAACATAGATTTGGGCAGGTTATAGTTAAGTAATTCTTAAATAACATCTAAATGGCAAAAGAAATGTAACATTTTAACATAGTTACATTAATTGCTTTAATGTAAAAAGGAAAACAAAAACAAAACGTTTAAAATTCTTTTTACCTGGAAACCATATTTCCAGGGTGATATAAAAACTCCACCTTTCTAAAAATAAGAGATTTTGTGTGATCAAGCCTAAATTGGACATCTTATCAACCCTCATCAAGGCAACACCTTGGAAGAGAAGGCGGTAGCAATGTTATCGAAAAATGATGCACAAGATCTAGTCAGCAAAATTCAAGCCTAGGTGGAGGAGGTCCTTTCCTAAGCTAATCCCATAGTGTGGAAGTACTAGCTGTTGTTAACAGCTGCTGAGAGATGGAGACTATCCCTCCTCATTGATGATCAGACGGCTCTTACGCTTCTCATGCTACGATGCACGTCTCTACACCTATGCACATATAACACTAAGTAGACTTAGTGGGTTATCAGCAACAACCAAGAGTATATGAAGTAGAGAGAAGACTGTGGATCTCGTGGTTTGAATATGAGCTGGTAACCTTACAGGCTCATATTTGTAGCTCTGTGTCTGATATCTTGGGTTACAATTTCAGAAGGCTTATTCAGGTTTGAATACTTGGTCTACAGCTGGGGATACTAACTGGGACATGGAACCTAGAGAAGGTAAAACCTTGCTAGACAAAGTATGCTGCTAGGAGCAGGGGTGGGGGTGGGAGGCATTGCTTGGAGGCAGACTTTGAGGTTTTGTAGCCCAGCCTCAATTCCTTTCCTCTTTCTCTTTGCTTCTTGTGCGTGCTTGAAATGTGATCAATCTGTTTCCCAATTTCTAGGCTAGACTCCTGCCTCTGCTCCCATACTATGCCAGCCATATCCACCCCACAGAACAGTAAGCAGGAATGAACCATTTTCTTAAACTGCCTACTGTCACAGTAGTTCATCCTACCAAAAAGGAACCAACCTGAAATTGGGAGTGAAACTAAAGTTGTTGCTCTGACAATCCTGATAAATATAGTTTTGGGGAGGACTATGGGAGATTTGGAACTTGTAGCTAGAAAAGCCATGGAGTTCTGTGAGCAGCACGTGACTGTTCATTCTTGTGGAGGCTTAGGAGGCTGTACTGAGGTTAATGTAGACAGTGGGTATCTGCTTGTGAGCTTCTTCAAAAGAGAAGGAGAGACTCTTACTCCCTGAACTAGAAGCCAAAGCAGCAGATACTTTGACAGAGAATTTGGCCACATTCTTCCCATGAACTGACTATGTGAGGATGCATTGAAAACTACTGAATTTTTTTTTCTTTTTTGTTTGATTTGAGACAATATTTTTCTGTGTAGCTCCAGCTGTCCTAGAACTCCCTCTGTAGACTACTCTGGCTTTGAACTCAGGGATCTATCCTCCTGCCTTTGCCTCCTGGTGCTGCAATATAAGACATGTACTACCAAAATCTGGCTATTTACTTACTTACTTACTTACTTACTTATTGATGGGGGAACATCCAAGGCAGTATAACATCATGTCTATGGAATGGATACTACTGATTAAGGAAGCCATGGATCATTCATACTAGGATTCACAGAGCTTCAGAGGCCAGACAATTCATGGCAGTGTTTGATGAACTCCCTGTCAGGTGGCTTTGAGAGACCACTTAGTAAAGTTGTGAAGATGAGGTTTTGGATTTGATGGAAATATCATGATGCTGGGAAAAACATTGCTAGTGGACATCTGCCAAGGAGTGCAGGGAGAGTGTCCAGTCCAAGAGCAAGATAGAGGACATGGGCACAGGGGAAAATTTCCTGAACAGAACACCAATAGCTTATGCTCTAAGATCAAGAATTGATAAATGGGACCTCATAAAATTGCAAAGCTTCTGTAAGGCAAAGGACACTGTCAATAGGACAAAACAGCAACCAACAGATTGGGAAAAGTTCTTTACCAACCTTATATCTGATAGAGGGCTAATATCCAATATATTCAAAGGACTCAAGAAGTTAGATTCCAGAGAACCAAATAACCCTATTAAAAATGGAGTACAGAGCTAAACAAAAAATTCTCAACTGAGGAATGCTGAATGGCTGAGAAGCACCTAAAGAAATGTTCAACATCCTTAGTCATCGGGGAAATCCAAATCAAAAACAACCCTGACATTCTACTACACACCAGTCAGAATGGTGAAGACCAAAAACTCAGGTGGCAGCAGATGCTGGTAAGGATATGGAGAAAGAGGAACTCTTTCATTGCTGGTATGATTGCAAGCTGGTACAACCACTGTGGAATTCAGTTTGGCAGTTCCTCAGGAAATTGGACATAATACTACCTGAGGACCCAGCTATACCACTCTTGGGCATAAACCCGAAAGATTCTCCAACTTGTAATAAAGACAAATGCTCCATTATGTTCATAGCAGCCTTATTTATAATAGCCAGAAACTGGAAAACAGCCCAGATGTCCTTCAACAAAGGAATGGGTACAGAAAATGTGACACATTTACACAATGGAGTACTACTCAGCAATTAAAACAAAGAATTTATGTAATTCTTAGGGAAATGGATGAATCTGGAAAACATCATTCTGAGTGAGGTAACCCAGACACAAAAGAATACACATGGTATGCACTCACTGTTAAGTGGATATTAGCCCAGAAGCTCAGAATACCCAAGATTCAATCCACAAATCACAAGAAACTCAAGAAGAAGGATGACCAAAGTGCGGATACTTTGATCTTTCTTGGAAGAGGGAGCAAAATATCCATGGAAGGAGTTGTAGAGACAAAGTATGGAACAGAGACTGAAGGAAGGACAATCTAGAGACTGCCCCACCTGGGAATCCTTCCCATATTCAATCACCAAACCTAGACACTATTGTGCATGCCAGCAAGTGCTGGATGACAGGAGCCTGATATAGCTGTCTCCTGAGAGGCTCTGACAGTGCCCAACTAATACAGAACTAGAGGCTCATAGCCATCCATTAAACTGAGTACAGGGTCCCCAATGAAGGAGCTAGAGAAAGGACCCAAGAAGCTGAAGGGGTTTACAGCCCCTTAGGTGGAACAACAATATGAACTAACAAGTACCCTGAGAGCTCTCAGGAACTACACCACCAATCAAAGATATACATGGTGGGACTCATGGCTATAGCAGCATATGTAGCAGAAGATGGCCTCGTCAGTCACCAATGTGAGGAGAGGCCCTTGGTCCTGTGAAGGTTCTTTGCTCCAGTGTAGGGGAATGCCAGGGCCAGGATACAGGAGAGGGTGGGTTGGTGAGCAGGGTTAGAGGGGAGAGAATAGGGTTTTTCTTTTCAGAGGTGAAACTGGGAAAGAGGATATCATTTGAAATGTAAATAAAGAAAATATCTAATAATAAAAAAGCATATAGTCTTCAGTAACCATGGAAACCAGAAAGGTAAAAAGGGCTACAACAGGAGTAAAGCTATTGAAAGCAGGTGGTGGTAGAACACAGGTGCTATT
Source organism: Mastomys coucha (assembly GCF_008632895.1). Classification (NCBI taxonomy): domain Eukaryota; kingdom Metazoa; phylum Chordata; class Mammalia; order Rodentia; family Muridae; genus Mastomys; species Mastomys coucha. The sequence continues at coordinate 60,255,071 of NW_022196896.1, read as the reverse complement.
AAAGGGGGATTGTGGGAAGTGAGGTGTAGAGCTTGAACTGGGAAGGGTAGAGTGAAAGAAATACACAGAAAAGTGTAGGGGTGGAGAAAAACAACACTAAAGATGTTCAGAAGAACCATAGGTAAACATACTGTACGTTCATTTGAAAGTAAAAATATGATATATAAGTATATGTGTATATGAATATATGTATATAATGCATATAATGGAGTTGTGATACTTGGGGGTTGATACTGCTCCCCCAAAGAACCATAGAAAATCTAACAAAAACTTCAGTGCCAGACATAGGAAACTTCCCTTTGAGTTGTTGGTCAGCTGGTCAGTCTAAGAGACTCCCAAAACAATAAAGGCCATTGCCCTTGTCTTTGGTTGCCTCTTTGTAAACAGAGAGAGATACAGAGAAAGAGAGAGGGGGGAGAGAGAAAGAGAGGGGGGGGAAGGGAGGGAGGGAGGGAAGGAGGGAGGGAGGGAGAGAGAGAGAGAGAGAGAGAGAGAGAGAGAGAGAGAGAGAGAGAGAGAGAGAGAGAGAGATCACATGTACCAAAACTGGAGAGCTGGAGCCACATAAGCCTTTGAAAATGAAGCCCCAGATTCCAGACATAGAGCTACAGGATTTAATATTTAACCCGCTGTGGTTTTGTCTTTGTTTGGTCTATTTTTCCCTCATTATTGCCCCCATTATGTCCTTTTGGAATGGGGCTATATATTCTGTGTTACTATGTATTGGAAATATATAATTTACACCTTGATTTTGCAAGAGATTACAGAAAGGGATTAATTTGAATTTCAGAAGACATTGTGGATAGCCCTGGTCTTGTATTTTGATGCTATTTTTCCTCTCCTGGAAAGTACTGTAGAAGAGGAGCTAATTAAGTATATAGGTGCCTTGTGAACCTTCTCCCCACCTTAACTTTTCAAATAAAGGCTAATGCCAATGATTGGGCAGCAGGAGGGAAGGTGGAGCTGAAAAGCTTGGGGCAGAGTGGGAGAGAGGAGACAGGGGCAGGGAGGAGACTGGAAAGGAGGACTATGGAGGAGGACAAGGTGGAAGGAAGTTGGAGCTTGGATGTGGCTTGGAGAAATGGAGGATGAGGTGGAAGGAAGATGGAGCAAGCATGTACCTTGGAGAAATCGCAAGTCATGGGATCTAATAGATGGGAATAGCATGGAGTAGTGTAGTGGTAGATCTGCTTGATTGAGGAGAGTAGCTTGTATACCAATTAATTGATTTGTGAATTCACTGATTGGGTAAATTGAGTTAAAAATTTACCTCAACAAGAAGACAATTTGGATTTTGGAGTATTGAACCACAGTGGGACTTTTAAAGGTATGAGTGAGGACTCAGGGTGTTGCATGCCATGCATTTTGGATAGTGAGATGGCCATCAGACTATGAGAAACATGGATGGAATGCTGCTGCATTTTGAATAGGAAATGTCCCCAAGTGTGTGAACATTTGGTCTCCAGCTGGTGATACTGTTCATTTGAGAAGGTAATGGATCGTTTAGGTTTGTTGGAGAAAGTATGTAGTAGGATTTGGAATTGTCTAACAAGCCCCACTCCCTGATCACTATCTCTCTAATTCCTGTGTGTGGATCAAATATAACCAGTTAGCTTCCTGACTGCCATTTCTTTTCTGTCATGATGGAATATATCCCTTCTGTAGCTATTGGAGAAAATAAGCCCTTTTCCTTAACTTTCCTTGTTTTCAGGTATTTTATCCCAACATCAGAAAAGTAACTAACATAGGGGGTGTTGTTAAGGAAAAACTGGATATGAACAAGTTTTATTATATATTTATGAACATTTAAAAAAATTACAATAAATAAGAAAAAAGATGTTGACCGTCAGAGCAGTCTTGTTACATGAGTTTCCAGTTTTGTCCTGAGCTCTCCTTCAATGAAAGTACCTGGGAATATTTAGTAGAAAGTATTTTTATGCAGGTGGCAAGAAGGGGATGCAAATATAATCATTCTGGGGATATAAATAAATTTCTAGAGAATACACTTGCATTACATTACTTTTCTGGTATGATCTAGTGCTCCAGCAGCTATGGAGTACTTACTGAGAGTTTACTGAGAGCACTGAAGAGTTAGAACACATCCAATGGGATGCTCATGATAGCTGAACCAAAGCTTCAAGTGCCACAGCTTACCAGGAGGCTCAGTGTGAACATGATACTCAAACAGCTAAAGAAGAGCAGTTGTGCCTGAAAAAAATGTGTTTGAACCAAAAAAAAGTCTTTAAAACGGATTTTACTTTGGAAGAAGTATAAGGCAGTGTGTAACAAGTCAGACTGAGCTGGTTCCCAGGATACTTCATACATTCTTGATGCCTTGCTACATACAGCCTCCCCCCCCCCTTTT
>NW_022196896.1:60238490-60252696 GCF_008632895.1 Mastomys coucha | reverse complement strand
CTTTTTTTTTTTGTCAAAAGAGCAACAGATCCCTCGTGGATTTTCCCAGGATTTATTCACTCATTCTGCTCTCCTAGGAAGTGAGTGTCTGAAGGTATGAATAGGATGAGGGAAAAGGAATCACAATAGTTTAATGTTTTCGGTGTCTATTACATGGGGCTGAGATTTAGAAATTGGATAGCAAAATGTTTGCAGAATCTATCACACCTACCCACCTCTGTTTCTACCACCTCCATTTCTGCTAGACTCTTACCTATCCCTGTCTACTAGACCTAACAGAAAGATGTGAAGAAGTCAGACTCTTCAGCAGTGATTAAGAAATATAGAAAGGAAAGGTGAGGGCCATGAAAGATACAACTTTCTGCTACTAGTTGACTTGTATAAAAGATTGGATTGTATTTTTGTGTGTGTGTGTATGTGTGTGTGTGAGAGAGAGAGAGGGAGACAGACAGAGAGACAGACAGATTGAGAGAGAGAGACAGAGAGAGAGAGAAAGAAAAAGAAAGGAAAGAAAGAAAGGAAGAAAGAAAGAAAGAAAGAAAGAAAGAAAGAAAGAAAGAAAGAAAGAAAGAAAGAAAAGAGAGAAAGAAAGAAAAAGTTTATGTATTCAATTGCTTGGTCCTGGTACCTTTACTAGTTCAAGCTCTGAGTATGAATGAAGTCATCTTGATGGTTCAGAGGGCCTTAGAACTGTAGACTTCACTTAACATTCACAGTATATCAATATTATTTGCGCTTTGATTATTAAAGAAATAAATAACAATTTTGAATAAGTCATCAGAATTTTAAAAAATAGTTGACTCATATGTTTTACAAAAGATAACTGTTAATTTCCAACCCAAAACTTGTATTACAAGAATAGTGCATGGAGTTAAGCCGGTATCTGGATTCTGATCTTTTTTTTTTCTTTAAAGATTTATTTATTTATTATATGTAAGTACACTGTAGCTGTCTTCAGACACTGTAGCTGTCTTCAGACACACCAGACAAGGGCATCAGATCTCATTATGGGTGGTTGTGAGCCACCATGTGGTTGCTGGGACTTGAACTCATGACCTTCCAAAGAGCAGTCGGTGCTCTTCCCCGCTGAGCCATCTCACCAGCCCCTGGATTCTGATCTTAATGATGTTTTGATATTTACCTTTTTGCCAGCTATTCAAGGAAGTAGTTATGAGGATTACTATGTAGAAGAAACCTTCCTTAGTCAGATAACTAAATCTCATCAGGCGACTTGCAAGATCCTGTTCTGGATGGTCATGAAAATTCCAAGAAAGCCTTAGGTACCAACCCTCCCTGGCAGGACTAGGTGCATCATCCCCCACTAAGGCCAGAAAAGCCATCCCAGCTATGGAAGGGCAAGCAAAAGATTCAGAGACAGTCCTCAGTCCAGTTGTTAAGGGACCCACAAGGAAACCAAGCCACACATCTGTAACTAATGTGTCCTAGGTCCAGCCGATGGATGTTGTTTGGTTGGTTCAATCTCTGTGAGCCCTCATGGGTCCAGGTTAATTGACTGTAGGTTTTCTTGTGGTGTCCTTGACCTCTCCAGCTCAATTTACTTAGTTCTGTCCCTCACTCTTTTACAACACTCTCGGAGCTACACCTAATGTTTGGCTGTAGGGTCTCTGCATCTGTTTCCATCTGCTGCTGGATGAAGCCTCTCAGAGGACAGTTATGCTAGGCTCCTGTCTGCAAGCATAGCTGAGTATAATCAATAGAATAGCATCAGGCACTGGCTCTCCTCCCATGGGATAGGTCTCAAGTTGGGCCAGCCATTGGGTGGACATTGCTTCTATCTCTGATTCACCTTTATCTTTGGGTATCTTGTAGACAGGACAAATTTTGGGTTAAAAGTTTAGTGGGTGGGTTGATGTCACCCTCCTTCTACTGGAAATCCCACCTGGCTACAGGAGGTAGCCACTTCAGTCTCTATAATCTCAGCTGATAGGAGTCTCAGCTATGGTCTTTTCCATAGACTTTCAAGAGCCTCCCCTGTTCCAGGTTTCCAATTAGTCCCAGAGATGCCTCCGCCCCATATTTCCCTTCTCTTTTCCAGCCTTCTCTCACTCCTCTGCTCCTTTTCTCCTCACATTTGATCTCCACTCCGGTTCTTCTCAATTCTTTCACTCCTGCCTAGTTTCCTCCCTCTATCTACCTCTGATGTGCATTTTATTTCCCCTTCTGAGTGAGATTTGATCATCCTCTCTTGAGCACTCCTTGTTACTAAGCTTCTTTGGGTCTGTGGGTTGTAGCAAGGTTATCCTGAACTTTACAGCTAATGGCTATAAGTTTTAATGGAAGGTTTCTACATATAAAGGTGTAAGCCATGGTGTAAGACTCTTCAGTCTTAAAAGTCTGCAGCTGGAAGGAGAAAAACACCATGATATAACTCATATTGTTTTTCTTTTTTATATTAAATTAATTTATTTTTTACACTCCATATTCCATTCCCTCCCCATTCACCATCTGACTTCTCCACATCCCAAACCTCCTCCCCATCCCCTGACTCCACGTGGATGCCCCCAACACCCACCCCATCTGACCTCTAAACTCCCTGGGGTCTCCATTCTCTTGAGGGATAGGTGCATCATCTCTGAATGAACGCAGACCTGGAAGTCCTCTACTGTATGTGTGTTGGGGGGCTCATATCAGCTGGTATATGCTGTCTGTTTGGTGGTCCAGTGTTTGAGAGATATCAGGGATCCAGATTTATTGAGACTGCTGATCAACCTTCTCCTCAGCTTCTTTTACCCTTTCCTAATTCAAAAATAGGTACCAATTGTGTCTGTCCACTGGTTGGGTGAAATATCTGCATCTGACTTATTTAGCTTCTTGGGTCTTTCAGAGGGCAGTCATGCTAGGTTTTTTTTTTTTTTTTTTTGGAGCACTCCATACCCTCAGTAATAGTGTCAGGCCTTGAGACCTGCCCTTGAACTGGATCCCACTTTGGGCCTGTTGCTGGACCTTCTTTCCCTCAGGCTCCTCTCCATTTCCATCCCTGTAATTCTTTCAGACAGGAACAATTATGAGTCAGATATATGACTGTGTGATGTCAACCCCATTCCTCACTTGATGCCCTATCTTCCTGCTGGAGGTGAGCTCTATATAAGTTCCTTCTCCCTACTGTTGAGCATTTTGTCTAAGGTTCCTCCCTTTGATTCCTGAGGATCTCTTACCTCCCAGGTCTCTGGTGCATTCTGGAGGGTCCCCCCAACCTCCTATTTCTTGAGGTTACCTGTTTCCATTCTTTCTGCTGGCCTTCAGGGCTTCAGTCCTTTTCCCTCACCCAGTGCCAGATCAAGTTCCCCTTTCCCTGCCTCTCCCTGCCCCCATCCACTTTCCCTCCCAGATTCCTCCCTCCCTCCCCATTTGTGATTGCTTTCTTCTCTCTCCCAAGTGGGACAAAGGCATCCTTACTTGGGCACTTCAGCTTGTTGACCTTTTTGAGTTCTGTGGGCTGTATCTTGGGTATTCCATACTTTTTTTTTCTTATATCCACTTATTATAGATTATTATATTATTATTAAGATATAATTATATTATTATCCAATATATTATTAATATCCACATACTATGCACATCCTTTTAGTTTTGAGTTACCTCACTCAGGATGATATTTTCTAGTTTCATCCCTTTGCCTGCAAAACTCAGGATGTCCTTGTTCTTAATAGCTGAGTAGTATTCAATTGTGTAAAGGAACCACATTTTCTGTATCCATTCTCCTGTTATGGGATATCTAGGTTGTTTGCAGCTTCTGGTTATCACAAATAACACTGCTATGAACATAGTAGAACATTTGCATCCTGTGGCATGGTGGGGCATCTTTTGGGTGTATTCCTAAGAGTGGTATAGCTGGGTCTTCAGGTAGATCTATTTCCAGTTTTCTAAGGAATCTGCAGATTGATTTCCAAGTGGTTGTACCAGTTTGCAATCCCACCAGCAGATATAGCTCATATTTAAGGTACAACTTTCAGTCAGCACAGATGGTCAGTGGAGGATATCTATTCCTGAGGATAACTCTGAATGGATGGGATTTAACCACCTATTTAAAAATACTCTATCGTTAATTTCTTCCATAAAATCTGGGTCTACTTGGAAAATGAGCAGTAAGTAGTTCACTTTATGGTTCTGCTCTGGTTAATAACTTCAAATCAACATGAGAAGACAGTATGATATGGGTTTCAACATTGACACTGACTCTGACCTGAAAAAGCTCATTATTTATGTGGAGACCTATAGTATCTACTTAGAAGTCTGCTCTGTGAAACAGCTCAGAAGAGAGATTACAGGAATTTATTAAGAGACAACATACAATTTACATGGGGCCATAATGGCTTATTTTAAAGGGACAGGGTAGTAACCAACTCTCTTCCAAGATAACAATTTGTAGGAGAAGTTAAAAATGGATCCAAAATATCTACCAACTAAGCAGCTAACATCACAAGATAGATGGGTAGGAGGCTCCTACAGGGATGATACATGAATTGGAAAGTGTTATCTGGTGGCAACTTAAGGGTGAGTAGGTGAATGCAGAGCTCTGGCTATGATCCAATGGCAAGAAAGGAAAAGAATGAGATAGGATATTAGGAAGGAAGAAAAAGGTCATCATGTCTGAGAAGCAGAGCATAAACATAGGAAAGTGGAGAAAAAATGAAGCACAAGGAAAGATGCAGAAACAGGAGTCATAGCCCAAAAGAATAGGCTCTGTGTCCACTCTAAAGATTCTGGAAATAGGAAAGCTGTTTCTCCTGGACATGAACACTTGGGGAAAGTACCCTGTGCTTCTGAGTTTTGTAAACATATTGCTGAAAATGCAATCCCAGCAGCCTAGTAATAAGTTGTTTAGTTTTAGGGTAATAGATTGTTAAATAATATTTTTAAACATGTAAAATGTAATACTTTTAAATAGAAGTAAATGTTACTGTTTTACTTTTTTAACATGATTAGTGTCTACTTTCCTGAAGTTAAGCTGTGCTTTGATGGTGGGTTGATATCCCACCCTGCATATGAGGAAGGGGAGTATTCAAAAGGAATTTTGTTAATGTGATCTTCCTCAGCTGTTTCAGAGAGAACCATTTACATGAGATTTCTTTTCCTATGATAATGGTACCTTTTTCTACACTTAAAACTATTTCTGTTTCACAAGAGATTGTGTTCTAATCACAAGCAAAGTTCTGCAGGCATGAAACAAGATATTTATTTGATCAAAACCCAACAAAGTTCCTGTTTTGGGGTTTTTGGGTTTTCTTGTTATTATTGTTTGTTTTTTGTTTTGTTTTGTTTTTCTGAATGCTGTAAGGTAGTACAATGGGACAATGGGATTTCAAGGGCAAATGTTGGGAAAATCAAGTATCGAGGCCCTATAGGCATAACTGAGTATTGAACACTCTTGATATTTAAACTTTAAGTTGCTGTGTCTGCATGTGCTTTCTATGTGTCCTTAGAGATTCACATGCATTAAACCTGTTTTCCACTATTATTGAGTGATGATGAGTATTAAGAGGCAGTTGCCATGAAAGGTTATTGGACCAGTGTAGGACTTGGAAAGGGTTCTATGGTTCCTGTATGAGAAGTTGGTTCTTCTGAGAGACTAGTTTCTCATAAACTAAGCTATCTCTGTACATACATGGTTTCTTTCTGACTTCATTCTAATTTTCAATATTGTCTTGACTTAGACACTGAAGCCCAGAATGATGCAAAAATTATACTGTTTAATATTTCTTATCCCCCAAATTTTAAGCCAAATAAACCTATTTTCTTGGTGAATAATCTAGTCTCAGACATCTGCTTTCAGTACTGTAACAGAACCTGAATTAATCTGGAAGGTATTTTAGTTACTTAAGAAGGGAAATGCCAACTAACACATGTTTCAAATTAAGAGAAGGAGCCAGCAGTTTATGACACATTACATCTGCTCAGTTTAAGCTAACTTACTCTTTGCCATTCCTTCCCTGAAAAGAGAGATGTCTCTCAAACATACCTTTGAGTTTCATATTACAGCAAATTTATTGGTTTCTTGCCTTAAGAAATGGCACTTGTAACAGGAATGATAGTCTATGAAATCTTTCTATCACTGCATCTATAGATAGACTGATAACATTGCTCAAATAAAGGTCAATAAATTGAACACAATAGTAATTCTCTGTTGAGATGCAAACTACAATGGTTTATGTATAATATGTAAATATCACGTTCATAAGCACAATGCCATGTTCCCTCTGTCCACCGTGCACATATAGAAATAGTTTTAGGGTTGAATAAAGCACTACTTGTGACATATAATGAAATACCCAATTAAAATAGTAATGTGTGTTATAATTTGAATGTGAGGTAGACCCTGCTGGAATCTATGTGCTGAAGACTTGGTAGAATGGTTGGTGAATCCAGCCACTTAGAGGTAATTTGCTTTGACCAGCTGATTAGTATATTGGGGGGTGGGTACGTAATGTCAATATATTATTCAGAGATGGTAGAAAGTCAGTTGAGGAAGCAGGTCATTAGAGGTATGCCTTGGAAAGGCATTATCTAGCACTTGTCCAATTCTCTTCTCTCTTTCTCTTCTCCCTCTATTCCCCCCCTTTTTTTTATGGTGCAACAGCAAAGTGAGAAATGTTGCTGTAGCATAGTCTTCATCAAGGATAGTCTTTCCCCCACATTCAGAAGCAATGGAGGCAGCCAATTATGGACTCTAAAGTCTGAAAAGAAACACCACTTTATATGATTCCTTTAAACTGTTTCTCTGGAGAATCTATGACAGCAAAAATAGACTAACCCAGATGTCCCTTAACAGAGGAATGGTTACAGAAAATGTGGTACATTTACATAATGGAGCACTACTCAGTTATTAGAAACAATGAATTCATGAAATTTGTACCCAATGTCTGGCTAAAGGACATACTGTCATCAAGATATTGACCAATACATTGATTGTATGAATTGAATAGAAAAAGAAACTATTTAAATATATTTCTACTTAATATAGTTATTATAATAAGTAGAGTTTGGACAATAAATATATGTATTTTTAATGTCCTTATAATCAAGTGTGCTATGTATTTTATATCAGATTTTTCATTAGGATAAAGTATTCACCATATGGTCTGGATTGTCATTTAGTAACTGAAATATAAAATATCTCACCTGGAGAAAAAAAATTAAAAAATGAACTTATTTTGATTCAGAGTAGTTCAAATGTTCTTGATTAAATTTTCCAAACTGAGTTAATGTTTAATGTTCCCTTCTTGTGTTGTTCATTTCTTTTTGTCCTTATGTCACAAGAATAATAGCCTTTTAAACACAAAATGGACAAGCATAGGCATGCATTTCTCAGCCACACAGCCTGTTGTATTTCCAAACCAAGCAGTGTTTTGTGTCTGTCACTGAGCTTACAAGCCCAGCTTGATCACCCTCCTCTTAAAGACTATCTCCAAGTTTAGGACACTTTTACTCCCAACCAAGAGAAAGTGAGTGTTCCCTTTTTTTTTTTCTCAGTGTAAAAGGATTAGAATTTTGAGGGTGTGATGATCTAAAAATGACTCTGTTGCCATTAAAGCTCTTTAGACATCAACTATTACTGACTCTGAGCTTAGAAACATGGTCTCTAAAGGCTCTTCCAAGTACCTGCAAGGGTCATATGCCCAGGATCCAATTCAGCCTGGCACCTTGTGTAAGAAAGTTATAGGGCTATTTTGGAGATAATTACCACATTCAGAATATATCAAACTTGTCAAGTCATATCCAAGAATAATGCTTTAGGTAACTTTGGATCCCAATATCAGGTGGAATTAAAAGATTAATATTCTGTTCATCAAAGTAACTCATGCTGATATTGAGGCAGTCATAATTTTATGATGAAATTATATAAACATCAGTGTAATCACTGTGCTTACAGAAGTACTAAAAATGAAATGTATTTCCATTTCAATATGTTTAAATTGAAACTTAATTAATGAAATTCTTCAAAAATTCATAGAATTCTAGAGACTATTAATGAAATTTTAAAATGTCAAGGAGGCAGTTTATACAATTTTAAAGGAAGAATAATTTAGACTAATTTACTGCATGAATAATTAATGTAGCATTTGGAAACACAGTTCATTGACAACATTTTATCCAAAATATATTCAGTTGCTATTTCCTGATTTTTAAAAAATTGTTGTCAAAGTCCCTGAAAGATAGAAAGATCCCTCTAATGATGTGAGCCATGTTTTCATAAGATGCTTTCACATTTCACTATCTAGACAACAATTGCCATTGCATATATTCTTCAGGACATGGCTTTAGTCTAAACAGGTGAATAGCAGAATCAGAATGGATTCTCTCAGTCTTCTTCTCTGAGTCTGCTTAATACTCAGTGTCCAATTGTCTTTTCTTTGTTTGTGATTTCTAAAGCCACATTCAAAGTTTTAGTTTGAAAAAATAAAAGAGTAAACTTCTATTTTAATTCATTTGCAAGATTAAAATATGTTCCTTGATGTTGTCTAACCTTAAATCATACATAACACTATGAACTCATCTTATAATTCTTCCTTATATCAGCATATATACCTGTATGGACACTCTATTTTAATTGAATCTTATAAATATTGGAATTTGTCATATTTCAAAAGTGTAGACTACTTATGACTTATTTTTCTCATTTCTATTTTACTAGCCTCCTTACTCATACACATTGATAATATGACTAAAAATATTTCTTTCACTAAGCAATTAAAGATTAGTTTGAACTTCTTCAGTAGTAGGTATAGGGGAACTACCACATTAGTCTAGAGAACGATTTGTTTCATTGACATTAACATCACTGTCTATCCAACAATCTCCACTGTTTATTTCCCTATAACATCAAGATAACATGCTTCTCATCAATGAGAAGATCTCAAGTAAATTTTGAAGTTTCTGTGGACATCACCTTACTTTTACCTTAGCAAACAAACAATTCTGTGAAGAAAACTTGCAATCAAATTTTCATACTCACTGAATGATAAATGTGTTAAGTTACCCATTAAATGTATAGCACATAATAGGTTCTTGAACAGCTTAACACTTGGTCATGTACCATTGTTGTAATTAGCAAACATGTTGATAACATTTAATGAAGAATGTGATATGTCCATTCCTTTTATAACCTACAGCTGCATCTTGCTTTTATGTGTAAATGGAATTACTATTTTCTTAACTGTTGTTGTCTAAAGGAAATGCAGGGACAAAAAATGGAGAGGAAACTGAAGAAAAGGCCATCTGGACACCACCCCACCTTAGGATCCATGCCTTCGGTAGACACCAAACTCTGACAGTATTGTTGATGCTGGGAAGTGCTTGCTGACAGGAGCCTGGTATAGATTTCCTCATAGAGGTTCTGCCAGCACCTAACTAATATAGATGCATATACTCACAGTCAAACTTTGGACCCCAGTGGAGCAGTTAGGGGAAGGACTGAAGGAGCTGAAGAAGATTGCAACCCCACAGGAAGAACAACAATATCAACTGACTGGAACTCCAGAGCTCCCAGAGATTAAACCACCAAAGAGTATACAGGGATGGGTCTGTGGCTCCAGCTACATATGCAGCAGAGGATTATCTTATCTGGCATTAATAGGAGGGAAGGACCTTGGTCATGTGGAGGCTTGATGCCTCCGCAAAAGGGGATGTTAGAGCAGTGAGGGAGTAGTGGGTTGGTGGGTTGGGGAACACCCCCTTAGAGGCAAACAGGAGGGGGCATTGGATGGGGAGTTTGAAGAGGGGAGGAGGGGAGACTGGGGAGAGGGACAACATTTGAAATGTAAATACATAAAATAAATAATTTTTTAAACTTATACTTATTCTTGTGTGTTTTTAATATACTTTTGTTATTTTCCATATTGTATTTAATTTATACAACCAACTCAAACTACATAAAAATTATTAGTCAAAAGGTTTTAGTGATATTGAGGTATCAAGCCCGTTATAGAAACTTCTCACAAAACTACAACTTGGACTGGGGAGAGAGTTCCATGAGTAAGAGGTAAAGCAATTTTTCTTTTTTTATTAGATATTTTATTTATTTACATTTCAAATGTCCTCCCCTTTTCTAGTTTCCCCTCCAAAATACTCCCTATTCCCTTCACCCCTACACCTACTCATCAAACCACCCTCTCCCGCATCCTGGCCCTGGCATTTCCCTACAATGGGGCATAGAGCCTTCACAGGACCAAGGGCCTCTCCTCCCATTGAAGACTTGACTAGGCCATCCTCTGCTATACATATGCTGCTGGACCCATGAGTCCCACCATGTGTGCTCTTTAGTTGATGGTTTAGCCCCTGGGATCTCTGAGGGTACTAGTTAGTTCATTTTGTTGTTCGTCCTAAGGGGCTGAAAACCCTTCAGTTCCTTGGGTTCTTTCTCTAGGTCCTTCACTGGGGACCCTGTGCTCAGTCCAATGGTTGGCTTCAAGCATCCACCTATGTATTAGTCAGGCACGGGCAGAGCCTCTCAGGAGACAGCTATATCAGGCTCCTGTTAGCAAGCACTTGTTGGCATCCAAAATAGTGTCTATGTTTGCTGATTGTACATGGGATGAATCCCCAGATGGGGCAGTTTCTGGATTGTCATTCCTTCAGTCTCTGCTCCACACTTTGTCTCTGTAACTCCTTCCATGGGTATTTTGTTCCCCCCTTCTCAGAAAGATCGAAGTATCTACACTTTGGTCCTCCGTCTTCTTGAATTTCATGTGGTGTGGTTTGGAGAGGCATAACATTCCATATATACAAAGAACTCAAGAAGTTAGACTCCAGAGAACCAAATAACCCTATTAAAATGGGGTACAGAGCTAAACAAAGAATTCTCAACTGAGGAATACTGAATGGCTGAGAAACACCTAAAGAAATTTTCAACATCCTTAGTCATTAGGGAAATGCAAATCAAAACAACTCTAAGATTCTACCTCACACCAGTCAGAATGGCTAAAATCAAAAACTCAGGTGACCACAGATGCTGGTGAAGTTTTGGAGAAAGTGGAACAGTCTTTCATTCCCTGTGGGATTGCAAGCTGGTAAAACCTCTTTGGAAATCAGTTTGGCTGTTCCTCAGAAAATTGGACACAGTACTACCTGAGGACTTAGCAATACCATTCCTGGGCATATACCTAGAAGATGCTCCAACATGTAATAAGGACATATGTTCCACTATGTTCATAGAAGCCTTATTTATAATAGCCAGAAGCTGGAAACAACCCAAATGTCCCTCAACAGAGAAATGGATACAGAAATTGTGGTACATTTACACAATGGAGTAAAATTCGGCTATTAAAAGCAATGAATTTATGAAATTCTTAGGGAAATGGATGAATCTGGAGGATATCATCCTGAGAGGTAACCCAATCACAAAAGAATACACATGGTATGCACTCTTTGATAAGTAGATATTAGCCCATAAGCTCAGAATAAAGTGACTTTTCTAATCATGAGGATCTGAGGCTGGATCCCCAACACCCATATAAATGCCAGGTATAGTAGTACACGTTTACAGTTTCGGTGCTGGGTGTAGGTGCTGGAGAAAACCTGATGTGTGGAGATAATTGGCCAGTCAGCTTTTACTTCTATCAATGAGCTCCAGGTTCAATGAGTTCTTTTTATAAACTGAAGGTAAGGAAGGACAAAGACAGATACTTGGCATTATCCTCTGACCTTTGTATTCATGTACATGTATGTGTGCATGCTCATGATATGTACAAACACAAATACAAAACACATAAAACCCAGAAATAATCAATTAATTAACTAATTATTTGATGGAAGATAAATTCCTGGATACATATCCAAAGAGAATTAAATCAGTATGTCAAGGAGGAGATAGTTTCACTTGCAATTTTCATTGCAACACATTTCACTGCAGCAAGAAATAGAAAAAGTTGAATGTCTGTCACCTGGTGGACAGATTAACAAAATGTGGTAACCTACAAAGGAATACCATGCTGACAGAAAATGGGAAGAAATTTCTGACATTTTATACAATGTGGAAACAGAAATCATGATACTATATGCAGTAAATTGTTTCTCTAAATTGTAGATTTCAGACTAATCAATCTGTAGCCTGAGCTACTAAAAGAAAGTTCCTTTCTAATAGACCTCAAATGAAAATACAAAGGAGCAATTTTGGAAAGTGCGATGTATACTGATTGTAAAATCTCCAGGGACCATGACTTTATTAGCTCTGGCTCGGTTTCCTGTATCAGGCATTCTTTTCCTCTTTGTGAGGTGGATTTTAAGTCCAACCAGAGAGCTATTGGTTAACACCAAGCTATGTGTGCCAATACTGCACCATTCACGTTATCATAGCATGCTGGATTTTGTGCTTCATTGGCATCATAGAGTAGAACTGTTGGTTGCTTCTCTGCCTTGGAAACTTGAATGTTGCCTTCTATATCATAAACACTAATCCTCACGGAAGAAGGATTTCAGTCAGTTTTAGCTCATCCTCCATATCTGAAGTTATCCAAGGGAAACAGCAATAAAATATAATATTTGGGAATATCAAGAATAACTCTGACCATTAACTCAAAAGATTTCTTATGCCTGGTGCTGATGTTTGGTGAATTGTTTTGGGGGTGGGGCCTCCTGAATTGTAAGCCTAGAATGCAAAATTTCATTTAAAACTATGCATGTATATTTATGCACTGTCTTACATGCACCATAAGTATTTTGAAGTAGATAGTTTAATAGTGTGATTTGTTATGCTGTTTTAAAAATGTCCTTACTATTTTAATATTTTTCCTTTCTGTATATACCTCCCTTACCCCACCCTAGTTAGAATCCCCTCTCTGTTTTTTTTTCTGCCATTTCTCCCATCAGATCACTTGTCCCTTCTTTTTACCTATTGCTCCCACATCATATTGTGCATTGTCCCTATTTTACTTCCCATGTTCCGGCTGTTATAACATCTGAATAACATCTGATGATCTGAAGTGAGAAACTTCAAATGAGAGAAAACATACAACATTTGTCTTTCTGGGTCTAGGACACCTCACACAATGAGATCTTTCCTAGTTCCATTAGCTGTCCCACAAATTCCATGATTTCAGTTTTCTTTACAGCTGAATAGTATGCCATAGAGTACCCTATCCAATGGAACAGAGGGAGGTGTGTCCTCAGAGCAAAATTCCTCCAAGCTTAGCATGGGTCTGAGTAAAAGGAAACAACTGAAGATTTTTATGCTACTAAAAAGAAATAGCAAAGAAAAAAACTTCTGCAAATGCAATCCATGTGTGCCAGGCTGTCTCCAAAACATGCTGCAGAGCCATGTGGTTCTGACTTTAGGATCATGAAGTATAGATGAGTGAAGGGGTATATCTTCCTTCTCTCTTCCTAAGAGGCACCAAGAACAAGCTGTGTGTGTGTGTGCATGAGTATTGAGGGTGAGCAGGTGTGTGTGTGTGTGTGTGTGTGTGTGTGTGTGTATGTGTGTGTGTGTGTGGTATGTCTCTGCATAGAGGCTCAGAGAGACCATTGGATGAAGCTGTGAAAGTGAACTTAAGTTGCATTAGAGACAAGTTGTCAGAGGAAACAGAGCCATGGAATATCTGCCAAGGACAGCTATCTGTACACAGGGAATGGAACAAGCCCATGAGAGAGAAGTAAGTTGAAAGCAACAAATCCTGGAGCAGACAATCTTCTAAGCCCTCTGACATCAGGCATACTGGTACAGGATTTGGAGTCTGCCCTGCTGGATTTTGGATTTTTCTTCAGTACAATATTTTCCATGTCTCCATTCCTCTCTTTTGGAATGATAATGTGCCATTGTGTATTGGAAGTAGAGTTTTATTTAATTTTATGGAAGTTTACAATTATGAGTTGTCTTGAATATCTAAAGAGATGTAGGGCTTTGGACAGTCAAAGCTTGATGAGACAGTGAAGGACTATGTGGACCTTTGAAGTTGGGCGAAATGCATTTTGTATTAAGGTATCTCCATGAGCCTATGGGGGCCTGGGAGTGGAATTTGATGCTTTGAATGAGAATGGGCCTTATAGGCTCATATGTTTGAATGCTTGGTCCCCAGTTAGTAGAACTGCTTGAGAAAGATTAGGAGGTGTGGCCTTGTTGGAGGAGGTGTGTCCCTGGGAGAAGGCTTTTTTTTTTCTTTATTTACATGTAAATTTCTCCATTTCAAGTTTCCCCTCCAAAAAACAAAGAAACAAACAAAAACAACCAAAACAAACCCCTGTTGCCTCCCAC
>NW_022196896.1:60220781-60237199 GCF_008632895.1 Mastomys coucha | reverse complement strand
GCTAAACCAAGAATTCTCAACTGATGAACACCAAATGGCTGAGAAGCACCTAAAGAAATGTTCAACATCCTTAGCCATCAGGGAGAAGGCTTTGAAAAACAGGAGCCATTCTCAGTGTCTCTTTTATTGCCTCCCAAGTTATTGATCATGATTTAAGCTCCCAGCTGTTACTGCTACCTTCGTCTTCATGAGCATTTACCATTTAAAACCATAAGCCCAAATCAAACCTTTCCTTCTATGTGTTGCCTTGGTGATGGTGTCTTTTCATAACAATAGAAAAACTTAAGAAAGTATGCATTCAATGATAATAATAAAAGCAAAAGAGGCTATCAGTTTAAGAGTAGTGGGTATGGGAGGGTGACAGTAAAGGTACCTAGGAAGAGCTGAATACAGGAAAGGGAAAGGAGAAATGGGTTTAATTTTATTTTAATTCAAAGTGCTAAAAATCCAGAAAAGTAAATTAAAGAATAAAGTGGGGTAAAAAACAAAGAACAAAGAAACTCCTTCTTTCTGTAAGGTGCTTGTCTCAATTTAGTCATATTTGCACACCCACAGAAACAAACAAACCAAAAAATATAAACATCATAAAAGGAACATGGAAAACTCCACAGGTGTCTAACATTGAGCAGGGTTGTATTCCCCCGGCACCAGCAATGGCACCAGCTTTCTCCCTCCTTCTACTTCCAATGGGTGGCTCCTCTCTCCATGTACAAAGTCTACCACCACAGACACTGATTGTAGCTGACATCTTGGTTCTACTGATTCCATAGACAATACCACCACTGATAGGGCTAAGCATTAAAAATGGAGGAAACCAAGCACCCCTTTCTTCTATGAAGAATGCCATAAAGCATGCCAGGAAAAAATGGGTATTGTTAAAATAGCTTAAAATTTAACAGGATCATGGGAATTAATACATAAAACTAAAAGAGAAAGGAACCCTTGTTTGCTGTAATACAGGATGCCACCCAGAGCATTATGTGACTTTGGTTCTATTCACTTGGCTGGTTTGTTTTTTATATCACTCAGCAGCCTACAACTATTTTGTCACCTTACTTTGGGGAAAACAAATTAAATGATGAGTGAGATACAAGAAACAGTGAGATGCTTCAGACAAAGTCCTTAAATAACATGTAAATTAAGTTTTACCACAATTAGTGGGTTAATGGGTCAGTAATCTGGTTACAGTCTAAAGGTTACTAATAGACCCATAATTTGTGGCAATATTCTCTGTGCACAGAAGATCTGTAATTGGATGTTATAAAATTGAAGGTCTTATAATTGTGTATGTGTTTACAAGGTCTCTTACAGTGACAGTATGTTATAAAAGATGAATATCTCAGAAAAAGTATTTTAAAATTTAAAATTGGGTGATACATGAGATCAATCCTCTGAAATACCTTCTAGAAATTGTTCAGGAGGAAAAACCATAAAACCATGAAAACAGGTCTTAAGCAACACAAATTTCAGTGATGGAGCATAGTCTTAATGAGATCAAACTATTAAGTTGGTAAAAACAAAATAAAACAAAAAACCACCACTAACAACAAAAACAGCATTAGGTAGAAGTTATCTCATGAAAGACTGATCAATGGGCCTCAAAGAAAGGGCATAAATTACAATCATGTTGTGATTTGGTACTGGTTGTAATGTTGAACCAGTACAAGGTACCAGGATAGCTATAAGGGTGTGTGTGTGTGTATGTGTGTGTTTGTGTGTGTGTGTGTGTGTGTGCACGTGTGTGTGTGTGTGAATTTGATCAGACAGCATTAAATGTATGTATGGGATCTCAGAAAGAAATATTACTTTTTACAAGGGAAACAACTTCAGATCTTAATTTCGTTTGATGATATTGAAGATGACATTATTTTAACATAAAGTTTCACTATAGTTTTTTAAAGGCACTGTGATTGATAGTAACTAGTTACTTTGGAAGATTCCCTTAGCTAACATTGTATTCATTGATGTAGACTATATGTAACAAAGATGCCATACGACCCCCTTGTTGTCTTCTCTCCCTATCCATCCATAACAAACTGTGTTCACTTGTTGCATAACTATAGCAACAAAGGTATCTCCGAGCATTCCTTTAAAATAATCTAACAAAAAAGCATTATTTAATATGCAGTTAATCATTATTTGATTATCCTTGATCGATCTCTTTCATATAGAACAATCTTTCAATTGTGCATTACTTACTACCAAATATATGACCAATGGAAACTTTTAGTAGATCATATGTTGTTATTAATATAAGATTAGATCATTTTATTTTGATCATATTCCACCATGCCATATTTTAACTGCTCCTAGATTTACCTCCTGGCTTGATCTTGTGAATAGCATGTGCAATCATGCTACCAGACAAGCAAAAAGCAACTGGTAAGGTTGAATGAGCTCAAATCTTGGGAATCTCAGAGACCTGAGAATGGCAGGAATGGAGCTGATCCCTACCTGCTTCTACCTGCTCTGGCACAGGTAACCATGACACCCCACTGAGGACCATGGGTACTCAGTAACATAGCATAACACCCAAAGTTCTTCTCCATGCTAATGAGGTATCTAGATAGCCCTGAACAGTCAGAAAATGAACTTCCCTTCCTGAGTATTCCTTCCCTCAAAAGATATATGATCCCTGGTTCATCCCCCCAAAATATATGGCTTTACATCCACCACCAAATAAAGCAATATGAATAAGCAAGAATTGTTTCAGAGAGTTACCTCATTAAGGTTCACTGCCAGGAAGGACTTTGACTAAAGAGCCTTGACTAAGATTTCCAAGGATGGCTTTCTCTCCTCCAGCCCCTCTAGTGCCCAGCCCTTGCAGCTCCAAATCAGGTGAATCCTGTTCATTCCTCTTCTTGTCCTGGGAGTAGATGCCTTGAGAGGAAATATAGACCAGACTCCTTCCTGAATCCCTCTCCCAGGGGTAATGGGGTACATTAGCTGCACCACTTTACCCAGAGAGGAGACTAGGAACCATTGTGGATTACCTGCTTCAGATTTTGCCCTGCCTCCTCCTGGTGGCATGCTTGAGACATGCAGACAAACCCAGCAGACAGGCAGGGTACAGTAGGACAGCCTTATACTAGTCTTATTCAGGCAGCCATAGCTATTTTAAGTTCATAAGTGAATGAGTTTGTCAGGTCCAGAAGACAATTTTGCCTAGATCCTCCTATTTCTCTAGCCTTTCAATGTTTGCATTCTGTCTCTTGAGATTATCTTTGGTATTATTTTAGTATCTTCAAACAAAATTATGAATCCGGAATCATTATCAAGCAAAAAAAAATATAATTAGGTTTGGGAAATACCTTAGCAAGTATAGAAGCTTGTTGACAGGTCTGAAGATCTGGGTTTAATCCCTGGGATGGGCATAGAGGAAGGAGAGATCTTGTTCCTGGTATTGTTCTCAGCCCTACCTCTCACCTCTAGACAATAGACAAACAAACAAACTAACTAACTAATTAACAACTAACCACCCCCTGACTAGATTCTAGGGCTCATTCCAAAAGAGGAAACTCAAATCTGACACTGTTAAAAAGAGCAAAAACCTGTGGATAAAAAATAGGCAATAAGCCATAGGAAAGAAACTTTCATTATCCTGTTTAAAGTACATATCATACAAGGACTCATTAATGACTTACTGCTTTACCCTTCATGTTGTTAAGAAGGGACGGGAGAGAGGTACAGAGGGTCAAGAAATTGAATACAAATATATAGCAGTGGGGGATGTGTAACTGGGGGTAGTCACAAGAAAGTCCTAAATGCCAGGGAAGTGAGAGTTTCCCAGGACGCAACAAAGATAACATTAGCCAAAATACTCAAAGCAGGGGAGATAGAAGCTGTAGAGACCACCTTCAGTAGATAGGCACGGCCCCCAGGTGAGGGATGGGGCTACCCACCCATCTCAAGATTTTTTAACCCACAATTGTTCCTGTCTAAAGGAAAGGCAGGGACAAAAAATGGAGCAGATGCTGGGGCCATGGTATTCTCAGAACCTTGGACATGCAGGTGCCATTAGGAATCATAGAAGAGCAGAGAACAGAGTGGATGGCAGTGGGCTGGGGACAGCGTCTAGACCAGTGCTAGGGGGAAAAAGGAGCTCTTGCTAGTCCCAGAGGTGATTGATAGTCCTTGGCTCTATGGTGGCAGGTTTAGTGGTGGTTGTGGCTGGGGGTGTGGAGAGGCCTTCTATGGGAGACTAGACTGCAGCTCTGTACTTTAAAAAAAAAAAAAAAAAAAAAAAAAAGGATTTTTTTCAATGGTTCCTCACAGCTGATCTTGATGAAGAAAAAGTAGGCCATGGTTCCAAACAGTTTATTATTGTCATGGTGGAAAATGGATGCTTAAAACCATACCTCCCCTTCTCAGGGTTGGCCTGAGATTAATTACTTTTTGCAGAGAGGGATGTCTGGAAAAACTTTTTGGCTACACATTCTGGACTTCTAGTTACCTCATTAGCATGGAGAACTCTTTTCCTATTGTCTCTGTCTGAGATGTTAGGGATGCCTCATCTACATGTGGAAGGTCTTGGGGCACTGCCCTTAAGTGACTTATGGCCACAAATCTCTCTGTGAGGGGCTGTGGCTGGGAGCAGGTAAAGCTCCTACCATGCCTTCAGGGTTTTGGGGACTTCAAACCTTTCGCTCAATCTTACCAGGCTTTTTCTCATGGTCCATGGCACCTCAGTCCCCTGAGAAGTTCTTCCAGTATGTGACTAACACAGATGCAGATACTTACAGTCAACCATTGGACTGAGCCTGGGAACCACAATGGTAGAGTTAAAGGAAGGACTAAAGTAGCTGAAGGGGATTGCAGCCCCATAGGAAGAATGATATCAACTAACCAAACCACCCAGAACTCCCAGGGACTAAACTACCACCCAAAGAGTACACATGAAGGGATTCATGTCTCCAGCTACATATGTAGCAGAGGATAGCCTTATCTGGCATCAATAGGAGTTCCTTGGTCCTGTGGAGGCTTGATGCCCCAGCGTAGTGGGATGCTAGAGAAGTGAGTTGGATGTGGGTGAGTGGTGGAGGAGCATCCTCATAGAGACAAAAGGAAGGGTGGATGGGATATGGGGGTTGGAGGTTGTGGAGGATATACCAATTAGGGGGATATCATTTGAAATATAAACAAATAAAATAACTAATAAAAGGAAAAAAAGAATGGGAATAGCCTCCATAGGCTCATATGTTTGAATGCTTGGTCCCCAGTTGGTGGAACTATTTAGTAAAGTTAGGGAATCATAGTCTTGTTGGAGGAGGTATACCAATTGATTGTATTTTAAAAGCCCACATCATTCTCATTCTCAGTTAGTTTCTCTCTCTCTCTCTCTCTCTCTCTCTCTCTCTCTCTCTCTCTCTCTCTCTCTTTTCCCCAATTTTAAAATGTAAGTTCTCCCATACTGCTTCAACATCATGTCTGCCTGCTTGCTACCTTGCTTAGTATGGATTTAGCCTCTGATACTAACAAAGTCCCCAATTAAATGCTTTCTTTTGTAAGTTACCTTTGTCACAATGTCTCTTCACAATAGAAAATTAACTAAGAAACACACAAAACTAAGTGTCTATCATCTCTCATCAGGCAGTCTTCTCTTGGCAGTGGATGTCAAGTAGCACAGAGATCCCCCACCTAATCAAGAAAAGACTAGAGATTTCTCAGACAGAAATGGAGCACTTAAATCTCACCTTGCTGCCCCAAGCTCTCAGAGATCTTTGTGAAGAGGAAGCAGAATTCTTTCAAGAACCAGAGGTGGGGGGTAACTTTAAATATACTATTTTCTGGATACAATAGAACAGTCAGGTGCACATATGAATGAACTCAAAGCAAACCTAATCCCAGCACAGGGCATAGTAAGGATTTTATCCCTCCTTTCTTTAAGGAGCATTTGATAGATGCTGGAAGAGGGAAAGCCAGTTATCTTGGATTGTGTGATTGCTGGGATCTCAACTATGTTGTAGTCAAGCCTCAAATCCAAGAAAGAGAGAGGGAGAGATGGAGGGACACACACAAAACACACACACACACACAAACACACACACACACACACACACACAGAGAGAGAGAGAGAGCGAGAGAGAGAGAGAGAGAGAGAGAGAGAGATCTACTACATAGGATGGGAGGGATGTGGATTGAATCTAGGAGGAGTTACCAAGTGATGATTGTTTACCAAAATAAACTGTATGGAATTCTTAAAAATTAAAAAAAAAATATTAAAACTCTTTAAATGAAATAAAATTTAAAAATAAATCCCTGATCTTTTCTGAAGGGAAATGGAAGAGCATTCGATCTGGTGGAGAAGGGACATAAGGGGAGACTTTGAGAGGGGGAGGGAGGAAGGCTGTAGGTATGAGAAATTAATAATAATAATAATAATAATAATAATAAAACTAGAAAGTCATTCAAATTCGAGCTATTGAAAACTCAATAAAATTTATGCCATATAGTTGGATAATATGTAACACAAAAGAAAAAATGATATATTCATTAAAATTCAATATATGTTAGACAAACGCAAGTGACCTGAGAGTAGAAAATCCTTTTCTTTCATTATTGATAATTGTAGCACTTTCTGTAACTTAAAAAAAAAAGGCAAACCCGGTCATATTGACGTCAAGTTAATGAATTTGCAGATTTTCATATAATCCCATCATGTTTTGGCAAATGAAATCTAACCTCAACAGTTCTTACACAGCAAGAAGCTTTTAGTGTTCCTTTTCCTAATCTATAAAGCAGTATATGTAAAAAGGATACTTCAAAGAGGAGAATCAGTTATGCATGCAAACATAATTATCATATGATGATTATTCTTAAACTATTTTGATAATAATTACTAGTAGTAGCATTATTATATAAATCCTCTATCATACTGTTTAATTAATAAGAAGCAAATATTTCCATTTGAAATACAAAATTTAAAATAAATTATCCAAAGGTCCTTCACTAGTTATGAAGGATTAGAAATTTTATCTCCTAAAACATAGAAAAAAGAGCATACATAACTTTTAATAATATATGAACTAACAAGCAAAATAAAATATCTGGAGACAGAAAGATCAAATAAAATTAAGTATTATCATTTTTTAAATAAGCTGTTGTAAATGTGTTTTTTAAAAAATGACACATACATACCACTATTTAGGTCTTGAAATTATCAGTAAAACATATGTAATAAACATGTCTTATAAAATTCTAAGTGAATATTCGGTTCAAGGGGTTGGAGAGATGGTTCAGAGATTAAGAGCACAGGCTGCTCTTCCATGGGATCTGGGTTCAATTCTCAGAACACATAATAATTTACAACTGTATAAAACTCCAGTTGCAGTGAATCTTGACACCCTCATACAGATCTACATGCAGATAAAATACAATTAAATTAAAATAAAAAATATATAAATCAAGATAAAGAAAAGATAAAGAAGGTTGAAGATATGGAATATAGAAAAAATTGTTAACAAAACCAATGCAGGGTTAGAATTTTTAGAAATTAAAAAAAAACTAAAATTGGTGAAAGAAGGTTTAGATTTAATGATGGATCAATCTATAGATATTAAACATTCTAAGAGATACATATACAGTAAGGAAATTATCCAAAGTTCATTGCAGTATCAAAGGACATGAAATTTTTGAAATCAGAGTTAAGAGAAATAGAGTGCCAAATAAGATTCTTTAGAACACTGGTGCCTCCAATAAGAAAATAGAATGAAGAATGAAAAACATTTTAAAGAATGAGACTCTAATGCATAATTCAGAATAAGAATAAATAATATAGAAATCATGAATCTCTCTTAGATGTCAGAAATGTACTGACCAGTGATGACAGAACCAATTAAAAAAATGGCTAAATAGCTCATAGGTCCAAGTGAAGACCCTAATATTGTTGTCCTATTTAATGAACATAGCATTAGAAAGATTCTCAGTGATTTGTTATTATTATTATTATACCCATAGATCAGAGCATCTGTCAATCCTCATCAGACAAACTTCTCTCTTCTTGCAGCATGTGCAACATGATGACCTAAAACCAATCTATAAAAACTAGTGCAGTAGTAAAACACCTGTAATCTCTGATCCTGGGTGCTAGAAGATCCCTGGGGTTCATTGGCCAGCCAAATAAGTTGTATCAGTGAGCTTCAGGTCCAGTTAAAAAAAAATCCTACCTCTAAAAATATAGAGAGCATTTGATAAAGAAGCTTGAAGCCCACTACTGCCTACCTCCACATCTGGACGTTTACACATGAACACACACACACACACACACACACACACACACACACATGAACATGCACACACATGCACATACACACACACACATGCACGTGCACACACATACACACACACACACACAAAGTCTCTAAATGGAAGTATGTGTTGAATTTATTATTTTAATCCACATTTATGTTATTTATCACATGAACTACAAAAACAGATTAATATTGAATGTCAAAACTGACAAAAATGAATGTCATGAAAAATGAATGACACACAGCACTAACCAAACTAGAACTCAGTGTTCCTATGTAAGTAAGGGGTGGAATGGGCACTTTTCCTTGATCAGGATCATTACTATATTCACCAATGAATTACTATATTTTTTTAACTATGTGTGAATTTAAATCTCACCTTAACCCATTGATATATCAAATTGATGCCACAATTTTTTATGATTGCTTTACAGAAACACTTTAATTTACTGAATTAATTATTGGCTCTTGAAAATAAAATGTGAAACTTAAGGTATACTTAACATTTTGAATAAAACCATTAAAACATGTGACTTTATTAATCAGAAACAAGGGCATGCCATGCCTCCACTCTCTAGGGAATGCCAACTATATACCACCAGTCAGTTGACTGAAAAATAGTTAACTCAAACCTACCCTAGTTCAAGTTATAAAGAAAGAAAAATTAGTCTGCTATATTATCTATATAGCAACATCATATGCTTAAAGGCATACTGGATATTGGGAGGACAATAAAATTAGCATATATGTGGAAAGCCTCCACTATCCAATGATATATTCTAATACCAAGAATTCAAAAAAGAGTAAAAACATAAGAGATACATGAATTCCTATCTTTTTATATATAAAAAATGCCAATTGTGGGCCAGGATCAGACATGGAACTCCTTACTTGTAACAGCAGGAAAAAGGAGCACATTCTGGTTGAAATTTCACATAGATTTAATGTGTCTTTCATCATAAATGTTCGAAATAACAACTTATTAACAATCACTTAAAGCAAATAAAACACATTGTCCCAATAAGATGTGTAGCCATGACCTGAGGTATTTTCACCTCTACAAAATTTTATATTTCATGATCAAAAAATCATAAAATGTTGTCTTGCTCAGATGACATTTTATTTATTTATATTTTATTGGTTAATTTCTTTATATTTCAAATGTTATACCCCTTCCTGGTTTCTCCTCCTCAAATCCCCTATATCATCCCCCCCACTGTCCCTGCTTCTGTGAGAGTTCTCCCCCATCTACATATCCACACCCTCCTCACTGTGCTAGCATTTCTCTACCATGGGGCATCCAGTCTTCACAGGGCCAAGAGCCTTCTGTCCCACTGATGCCTGACATCGTCTGCTACATATGCGGCTGGGGCCATGGGTCTCTACATGTATGCTCTTTGGTTGGTGGTTTAGTTCTTGGGAGCTCTTTGGGGTCTGGTTGGTTGATATTGTTGTTCTTCTTATGTGGTTGCAAACCCATTCAGCTCCTTCTGTCTTTCCCCTAACTCCAGAAAATGTGGTACATTTACACAGTGGAGTACTACTCAGCTATTAAAAACAATGACTTCAAGAAATTTGCAGGCAAATGGATGGAATTAGAAAATATCATCCCGAGTGAGGTAACTTACTGAAAAATACATATTAGGAAAAAAGCTTGGAATACCCATGATACAACTCACAGAATGGCATTTTAAAGGGCCTCTTAAATATCTTATACTGATTTCCTCATTGATGTGAGCTGGTAATAACAGCCCCTTTACAATTTTATAAAGAACAGGGACACATGGATAACATTTATATAACCACTAATAATTAACCATGACAGTTATAATTAGTGTTATTATGACCAAATCAATTTTTATCCATAATCAATGCAATAAAACACACACAAGCCTGTGATCCCAGCCTCATGTAAAGTACGGGACTCACTGAAATTTTGTGACCTTCCTGGAAAACACAGTACGTTCAAGGACATCCAAGCAGCTTTGTGAGAGGCTATATTATGGGGGAAAAAACACCAGGGAATATATTGCTGTAGTCTTTACACAACAAGTACAAGGTTGCAGGTTCAAGTACTAGCTCCAAATACAACAGCTGAAAAACAAGTGTTACAGAACAAAGCACAAATGACAAATTCATCAAAGAACACTTGAGTATTTAAATTCACCAACTTAAAGTAAATGTTGGTAGGGAAGGTAGCAATAGCTTTTGGACCAGGAGAGAGGGCTCCTTGAACCACAGTATAGCGATTAATGGCAGAAAAGCTGTGGATCACATTCATCTGAACAGAAGCTCCAGATCTCTGTAGAGGCCCAGGGTAGCATTGGACTAGATCATTAATGTTTTTAAAAGACACTGCTGCTTCCTTAGTAAGGACTTCGACCATCACCATTACCAGGAAGGGTGGCAAACATGGCTACATGGGAGTAATTTCTGGATCACAGTAAGCATTGAAAATGGCTGGAGATTTCTTAAGGGATCTCTATTATCAACACTGGAAACCAGGAAAATAGAAGGTAACAGCATCATGGGTTAATGGCTACTGGCCCCATGACATTAAATTCAGTGCTGTTTCAGGTTCATTGCTCCAGACATGGCCTAAAGGATCACCTTGTCTCCTACACACTCCTAGCTTTACTTTTAAAAATCATACAAAGCATTGAGCACCAAGGTAAGTAGGTTAACATGGAAAATGCTAAGTGTCACTGCCTATCAGCAAAAATGGACTATGACATTTACAGTAGATAGAATTTTGGACAAATATTATGTGACATTGAGAACTATAGTGCTCTAGGAAAATACAGACAATTACTGGGGTGGAAGAGGAGCATCAGTCTAGTCACTATATCAATGAGTGTAATCATATAAAGTATAGAATGAGAATCTACAAACTTGTTAAATTTCTGTATAATTAAATGTAAATGAAATCTATCAATCTCTGGACCTCATATACAAAGCAATATGAGCCTCTCTTGAATTGAAGAAGTATTTCTAATACAGGTGACTTGATGCATTATGACAAAATTACCAATTTTCTATAAAGTAGAAAAATGTATGTTGCAGATTTGATTGTATGATTTATAGAGAGGTATGACTAGTAACATCACTAGTTTTCTATGAATTAACATCTGGGTATTTACTTACCTGCTACGATATAGCACATTTCTGAAATAGTAGCATTTTAGAAATTTATCTTTTAGAAAAGAAAAACAGAAAAGCAAAAGGATAAAAATGAGACAGAAATCTTCTACCTCAGACTCTAAATGTGAACACAGCTGTGTTTCTTGTTCCACATTCTATGCTGTGGTGTGCTCTTTAAATTCTCCACATACGTCTCTTTGTGATTTCTAGCCAAGAGCTCATTATTAAATAATGAGCAGGCAAAAAATGACAATAATATTTTGATAGCTTACACATGCCTCTGAAAGACTACAATCAGGCTTCTGTGGATGCAATTATTAGAAGAAATTGTTAAATGATTCTGCCATCTGTTCTGAATTACATACAATAAACTCAAGTATCTCCCAGCATGCAAAGTGAGCCAGGGAGCAGTGGGATCCCCTTCGGATAGAGGGAATGCCCTGTTGTCTGTAGAGTGCAGAGCTTACAGAAAGTACTAGAAATCAGGTCTGCTAAAGATCCATGTTTTCTTCTTCAAAGGAAGAAAAGGATAACTCTTCTCTCAGAAGGCTGGAGTGGATGTTGCTTAACAACCTGGTAACCATTTGCTATTCTTTGGAGCCAGCCTTCATCCCAATGTCCCAAAATCCTGAGCAATCCTCATCTAAGAGAACCTGTTTTTATGATTATTACAAATCCTTCATCTCTGGGCTTTTATCTTGAACACATGATCCAAGCATTCAGCAGTTGAAAGAACTTTATGTGCATGCATGCATGTATGTGTTCATGCCCCCATGGCCCCCCACCCCCGTGTGTGTGTGTGCATGTGTGTGCATGTGCATGTGCGTGTGTGTGTGTGTGTGTGTTTTCTCTGTTGTTGAGGAATGCATCCAAGGCCATACACATGCTGGGAAACAACACTACTAGATCTAGATCTTCAGTCCTTAGCTTGTAAGAAAAGATCTTACTGTAGCTGGTCTTGAACTTGCTCTCTCTCTGCTACTGCCTCTTGAATATTGGAGTGAGAAGCCTGAGCAACCATACCTAGCTAAGGAATGACCTAACACATGCACACACACACACACACACACACACACACACAAATTTCAGTGTTTGTTTTGGGAGAATATTATTCTTCATTTTAATTACCACAATCCCAAAATCAAAACACCCAGAAATGGTGATACGTAATTCCAATTCCTGAACTTTTGGTATAATTTTGGTGGTAAGATGTTAGGAATTGATTCTAATGCTTTGTTTTATTTTGGGTCCCAAAAGCCACACTTCTAGACCTGAGAGATTCTGCCCCCAGCTGTCTTTGATTGATAATAAAGAATTGCCATACAGCCAATAGTTGGGCAAGGAGATGGGGTGGAACTTTTAGATTGTGAGGACAAGGGACATGGAAAGAGGAAAGGAGGGGGAGAATCAACAAGACTCAGAGGGACAGGTGTCAGTTCCATGAGTTGCAATAGAGAAACCATCCAGCAATGTAGGTAGAAAGAGAAGTACCCTATGGTGGGAGGGGAGCTGCCCAAAAGGTAACAGGGCAGCAAAGATACAAAAGAGATTTAGAAGGCATTAAGCCAGGAATACCAGGTGGAAATATATGCTGGCTTCAGGGAAGTTCAGAAATGCCCAACTATTGCTCTAGTCAAGACATATCAAAATTAGCTGGCCTGTGTGTCTTTCATTCACAGATCCAGAGAGCTCTTGGGCAGTGCAGCACTGCACAACCTACCTGGAGCCAAAGAAGTTTAATTAACTCATTGCAACAGGAAGATCCTAAGGCTTCAGTCAGTATGGGTTATATGTGGAGTTGACCAACAGCCAGGGAACACATCATGCCTATAACTTAAAAAAACATACATAGGTGAACTACAAATATTAATACATGTACTTAATTGATTACCTGATTTGTAATGGAATTAAACATGAATTTTGGTTGAACATTATTTCTATCATGTATATTTTAACTTTAGTCAAAACTGTTGCATCTGAACCTAATAGAACAAACTGATAAATAGATGGGAAATGTCACTGTGTTCCTAACAGAGTCCCACCAGCTTCCTGACTGAGAGATTCATGTGAGTTCTCAGGTAAATAAACGGGTCTTTGGGCAAGAATATTTTGGGGACGTTGCCAATTAGACTTGAATCCATCTCACAGAGTTTTGCTAGATGATCTTCCACAGCCTGTGAGCTAAACCCCATCCTCACTCACTGTCTTGAACATTCATCTGACACACACAGAGCTCACTCAGGGCCCTGTGCTGTGTCCAGAAGAAACCTGAACTGCACAGCAGTTGGCCATGGGCAAGATAGTTTATTAGCCACACCAATAGAAAGACTCTGCAATGGGTGTAGGCTCTGCTGATGCATCTTTTATACTTGCTCAGTCTATTTAAAGCAATCTTCTGTCTACCCAAAAAGCTAAATTCCCATTGCCTATATTAACTACACTAACTAAACTAGCTACAATTCTTCCAGTTAAAGCATCCTTCCCCTTCTTCATCAAATACCGAATGAAACAAATCAAACTTAAGACATTCAGGCACGCCCTGTTTCTTTACTATTCCTTCTGCTGATTAAACTTTCTAGCCAAGAACCTTTTACCTCACTTCTAGTGCTGAAACTTTTCAAGATTTTAACTACACCAATAGCAGCAACACACATTTGTTATGGGCTGAACCCTGGCCACATACTCTTCTACCAACTCATGTCAACTTGATTTGAGCAAGGTGATAGTACATCAGGGCCTTGGTGCTATTTACTTGGAGCACACTGTGTAACACTATGAATGACCCATGCTGGATGACATACTGTTAATACCTACATATCTATGAAGAAAAATATATAACTACTTCTCCACTTGGTGTCGGAGAATGGTTTTGTGACTAAGTGAAATTTAAATAGGTACTCATGAAGAACAAGCATTCCCTACTCTCCAGTTCCATAGCTATCCATCTCCTGGGTTACCAGGTTAAATTTGCCTGTAACATGAACTTCACTAATAGTTAACATTTCTAAGAAAAGAGATTATAAAAATGGGATGAAATGTGGGGTGTACATGTCAATCATAAACACCTTAACTATCTCATTCTTAGGGGGAGAGGAGGTATTTACTTGCTTTAGGGTTTCTATTTGCTGCAATGAAACACTATGACCAAAAAGCAAGTTGGGGAGGAAAGGGTTTATTTGGCTTACACTTCCAAATGGATCATAGTCCATTATTGGAGGAAGCCTGGACAGGAATTCAAGCAGCTCAGGATCCTGGAGGCAGAAGCTGATGCAGTGAACATGGAGGGGTGCTGCTTAATGGCTTACTCCCCATGGCTTGCTCAACTTGCTTTCTTATAGAACCCAGGATCACCAGCCCAGGGATCTTCCCACCCACAAAGGGCTGGACCCTCCCCCATTCTTCACTAACTGAGAAAAATTCCCCACAGCTGGATCTCATGGGGATATTTTCTAAACTGAGGCTCCTTTCTCTGTGATGTGTCTAGCTTGTGTCAAATTGACATACAAGTCAGTACACTACACTAAAAGAGTTGCTGTATGTATTAGCCAATCTTTGTTGCATAATTTTTAAGTAAGTTTGGTAAGAACCAGTGATACAAATCTTTATTCTTATAGTTTCTGATAAAAACTGGCTGAGTATACTGGATCATTATGGTTTATGTACTGGATAAATAAACATTCAACTTCTTAATTTTTCAATCTGACACTCTAATTGAAGTTGTAGTTTTGTCAAAGGAGACATATATTCATCCCAAGTAAAAGTTTCAAATAGTTCTATGAATCAGTTAATGGGAGCTATCACTTAGAAGTTTAAACAAAGTAAATTGCTCTATCTGATTCTTCTTGAATTATGTATATCATTAGTGGATTGAGTGTGAATAACACAAAATAAAAACAAAACTAATGACATAAACTGTAAGTGAAACATTTTTTGTTATGCCTTGAGCAGTACAGATTTTAAACTACTAACTAACATAGATGATATCTGAATAATTTCTCAAGCTTATGTTATACATTTAATTTCAGTTTTAAAATCATTCATTTTCTGAACCAAAAAATCTGTTTTATTTCTCTCTAGTCATTAAATTTAAAAAGTTATTCAGATATATTTATTTTCGAATTTCCTAAAAACTGCCATATACTCAGTACATTGCATAAATCACACTATAATAAAGATAGCATGAATCCAATTTTATTAAGGAAGGTACTCTACAGATATATTTGTAAAATATACCCTCATTTACCAACTTTCAATTGTCATTACATTTTGATTCCAAGACAAAAAGCAAATTCAAAGGAAGGCAAAATATGTTTGTGATGAGAAATTATAGTGATTAAATCAGTTTAGGATTAGACTAAGTGAACAGATGCAGAATAATGAGTGAATCTGAAGCACTAACAAGAAGTCTCTAGTCAGAGGAAAACTGATGGACATAATTTGTCACAACTGAGTTCTTATAAACAACTTCAGTATTAACAGGAATTCTTAAGATATTTCAAAGAATTTTCAAGGAGAAAAATTTCCAAATACAGCCCCCCAAGGCCATCATGATGTGCTTAGAAAGTCACATTAGGACACGCTAAGAAAAAATGACGTACATCATATCCTTGAACACAGGTGCAAAAGCTTTCAACCAAATAATAGAAAATTGAATCCAATAACATGCTGAAATATTAACCATGAGTCAGTGGCATTTATTTCGGGGATTCAAGGAAGGTTCAGTATGTACAGCTCTCCTTCAAGTGGATTAAAGAACATGCGTATGCCCACTGTCCGAGTTTGGTTTCTGTGGCAGTTATAAAACATTGACCAATATTAACTTGGAGATCAAAAGAGTAATAACATCTATCAGGTTGTTTGTCTACCATCATGGAAGCCAAAACATTAGCTAAAGGAGGAACCTGGAGGCAGACATAGGTGCAGAGATTCAGGAATGCCACTCACTGGCTTGCATGACTGGCTTCCTTTCTTCCTTTCTTTCTTTCTTTCTTTCTTTCTTTCTTTCTTTCTTTCTTTCTTTCTTTCTTT
>NW_022196896.1:60186698-60219950 GCF_008632895.1 Mastomys coucha | reverse complement strand
TGGGCAGGTGGGCAGGTGGGCAGGTGGGTAGGTGGGTAGGTGGGTAGGTGGCATCTGACGTACAACCTCCAAAGAAGGTGTTATGCTGTTCTCCACATGTATGTACACAAGCAAACCATATATGCATGTGAAAACACACATGCAGAAAGAGAGAGAGAGAGAGAGATAACAATGTGTTCCCCCACCCAAAGTAGTACGCTGAGATTATCATATTATCTGATATCAAGTTATATGTCAAATCTGTACTACTAAAAAATAATTACTATATGAAAATAAACCATTGCAAAATGGAGACTGAGAAGCTGATACTCATATGAAGCCAACAGACTTTCAGGCTTTTAGCAAACAGGCTAAAATATGGTTAGGAGAAAGGATCCTCTATTATAATCACATGAAAAGAGGAAGTGTGACATCTCTCACATGCTACAAACACCAGCTCAAAGTGGATTAACCCTTACAGGGTAAATCTGATACGTACAGCTGCGGAAAGACAAGACAGAAAATGCTTCCAGATATTGGAATATGGAATTATACATTGAAAATGGCCTCAAAAGCATTGGGAAAATAAATAAAGAATAACAACCATTTCTTTGTTATTAGCAATAAATACATAAATATAAATAGCTATTCCTGTTACTGAAGCAAATAGAAAAGGGTTTTGCTCAGCCAGAGGGTACAATCCAGAGAGAAGAGACAGTCTACCAAGTGGGAGAAAGTAATTTCAAGTGGTTCTTCTGTTAAGGAAGTATGATACAGAATACACATTTGAACACTGAATAGCAAAGAAAAATAAATATCTGAATAAAAGTATACAACTGATACAGTGGATATGCTCCAAAGAGAATACAATTGACCAACAAGTGTATGGAGAGATGTTCAATCTTTGTAATAATTGGAGAAATGAAATTGAAAGCCATGGAGTGTCACTTCATTCCAGTGTGTAAAATAAGTATCAACTAGGCACGAGTTAAACAACTGCTAGAGAGGATGTGATAAAAAAGGAACCAGTGATGTTTGTAGAAAGTTAAACTAACACAGTCATGCTGGAAAATAGTATAGGATGCATATTACACAATTATAACGCAGTCCAGAAATTCCTGTACTGATTACACATGCAGAAGATATGAAATCAGCATGTTGGAGATACATAAAAACATGTTCATTGCAGAGTTGCTCACAAAAGCTAAGAAAAAGGCAAAATCATAAGTGCCCATCAGCTGCTAAATGTGAACAAAATATGGTATATATTCTATGAGAAATATTATTCACCCTTAAATAACACAGATAAATAAATTCTCAATAAAATACTTGCAAAGTAAAACACATGAAAAAGATCATTCATCATGATCAAATAGGATTCATTTCAGAAAAGCAGGGATAACTAAACATCTGCAAATTAATAAATGTAATTCACTGTATAAACACACTGAAAAATGAAAACCATATAATCATCTCAATCAGATGCAGAAAAGCCTTTGACAAAAACCAGCAGCCCTTGGAGAGATTAGAGAGAAAAGGGACATACCTCACTGTAATGAAGGCAGTTTACAGCAAGTCTCTAGACAATATCAACTTAAATGAACAAAAAGAAAATGTAATTCGACTAAAATCAAGCACAAGTCAAGGTGTTCACTCTCTCCATACCTGTTTAATACAGTACTTCAAGTCTTAGCTAGTGAAGGAAGACAATGAAGGGCATCAAGAAGATACAAATTGGAAAAAAAAAAAAGAAGCCAAAGTATCTTTTATATAAAATGAATCTAAAAACTACACCTGGAAATTACTACAACTGAAAAACACTTTCAGCAATTAGCTGAGTACAAAATTAACTCACAAAAATGAGGAGCCTTTATATATAAAAATGACAGACAGAGAAAGAAATTAGGAAAACATCCTCTGTTTTACATGGCCTCAAAAATGTAAAGTATCTTGGGGCAACTCTAACCAAAGAGGTGAGGACTTGTAGGATAAAAC
Source organism: Mastomys coucha (assembly GCF_008632895.1). NCBI lineage: Eukaryota > Metazoa > Chordata > Mammalia > Rodentia > Muridae > Mastomys > Mastomys coucha. The sequence goes on along the minus strand of NW_022196896.1, from coordinate 60,217,976 downwards.
CTTTGAGACACTGAGCACAGAAATTCATGAAGCTATCAGGAGAAATGTCAGGAAGCTGAAGCGATTATACGGCAGCTGTATGGTAATAGCAATCTTCTATAATTTCAGTTCCGTGGGACCCCATTCCCTCTGCTGACCTCTGCACACACACATACATGTAAAATTAAAGTAAAACTTTTAAATAAAAAAAATATTCTGAGATTTTAAAGATACAGTAGTTGGTTACCTATTAAGTATTCAGCAAACTTCTGAGTACATATGACTTTCAAAAGGTCATAGAAAAAGAATACATATATACATATATATGCATGTATATACATATATATAGTAAATATACTCTAGATATGTGTACATTTATATATTTATGTAAATATATACTGATATACTATAAGAACATTTATAATATATAACATTTACATACATATGTAACTAATATTTAAATACATATTTATATTTATTTACCTAAAACACATATATAAACAGAATATATCATCCTATATGCATAGAACTTATTGGCACTTATCTATGACGTATGTATTAGGGAATGGCAGGAAGAAAGTGACATTTAAAGTGTTCAAGAATCGTTAATAGTGAATCAATTTGCTCACTGGTCATAGGTTCCAAATACTCACTGAGTGAACCAAAATGATGTTGAGCTCAAGCCTCAGCCATTGGTGCACTTCCTTGTAAATGTCAACCATGGAGGAGGCCACCATGTCTATGGTGGCCTCTGCAATTCTAAACTGTGACAAGGACAGAAAGCATGCGCTTTGCTTGTTCAAGTTTTATCTTTGAAGGATTAAGTATTAATAAGAAATATTGAATAAATCACAACAGAGCAAACAATTGAAACACATATATCTGCCTTTCATTTTTATATGAAGTAAATTCCTTTTTTGTCTCTGTTTTACTTTCTCATCACTGGCATCATAACAATAAAACAAAAGTGAACAAGAGTCACTGATCTCACTCTGTTACTTGCCCTGATGCTCTGCTGAGAGGACCCTGGAGTCCTCTCGACTCACTGCAGGTCACTCAAAACCACTTTGGGCAGGCCATAATGGCATTCTAACATAGACTAATCAGAATTTCCACCAAATCAAGACAAAATGATCAAAAAGGAACATTAATACAGAATGGGAAAGAGAAACAAGCTTGTCATCCAAATGTGAACTAAAGACAAAAACTTAAAGCAACTATGAAATTGTAAATTAATTGGACTGTTAGATGAGAAAATTATACTACCCAATAATTGTCTTGTCTCTTCAACACCTCTGAAAATGAATGTAATAAAATACTGCATTCTGATCAAGAGGTGTCTTTGTCTCATAACTGAGTGAGCTAGTTTCTAAAATAAAATGATACTTTTAAATTCGATTTTAATAAATGGGAAGATAACAAAGTCAACCATGGAGTTTGCCTCAAGTGCTGCAGTGTTGATAAATTTTGAGCTGAACTGCATAAAGCTAATTTAAAATACTAAATTTAGATAACAATTTACACTATAATATCTTTGCTTCTAAAAGGTAAATAAGTATTGAAATAACCACATTTTCCAAGTGTGAGCATGTTCAGAACAGCACTTCATTTGAACTGTGATATCATACAGGGAAGGCCAAAACTATTTTAATACATAGACTTACTTATATTTATGATATTAAATCTTCATTCCCAATGCAAGTTACTGAATTTAAAAAAAGATTTAAGAATATATGATATAATTCTCATTTTAAAAATTATTATAAACATAAAATTCTAGTTTACAATCATTAGTGTTTCAAATGCCATAGACAATTGGGGATTTGACCACTATACAAATCAAAATAATACTCTGAATATTTTTACAATATAAATAAAACAATGTATCATTTATGTTCATAATGCTAATTAATATATTACTTTGGCAAATCTTAAAATCTATTACCAACGGGCTTTCTCCCATCCACACCAGCATGTCTATCAGGTATAGTTCTTGTTCTGTTTAATGTTAAGGTAGCTATGCTGGTGAGACTTGTAGGTATAGCATCTAACATTATTAAGAGACACTGTGTCAAAGTAAACACCTGCACCCTTAGGTTCTTACAGTCTTCACACCTCCTCTTCCACAATGTTCCCTAACTCTTAGGTGCTAGATTGACTTTAGTAGACAGCAGGATTAAACAGTCTTATTCAGGGATAAGCACACGGAGTGCTTATTTAATATCCAAATGTCAGTCTAGAAAACATATACACAAATAGTATCATATAGAGAGCAGATTATATTATGTGTATATGCATATACATACACATACACACACATGCACACATATATATACATATACATATACATGTATGTGTATATATATACATATGCATATATATATGAATATATATATATATATATATAAAACAATGAGTGAAAAGTAGAGGCCATGCATTTGAAAGACAGCAAGGAGCAGTATGTGGGGGACATGTATGTTTGGGAGAGGCATGTGGGAATATTTGGAGGAAGGAAAGGGAAGAGAGAAGTGATATCATTATGTAATTTCCTCAAACACAAAGGAAGTTAAAATAGTTAACAGAATTATTAATATTTTCTTTCCTTTCTACCAATTAATCATCTCCTGCGACTCTTAGAGTCTATATAGCTAAATGAACATAACTGGAATAACTGATTTAATGACCTGTGGCAGTAACATACAAAACCATAATGTAGAGATGAGATTAACCAAGAAATGAATATTTCACTAACCCTTAGAATCTTTACTGGGGAAGTATGCATTTCAGGATTTGGGGGTAAAGATACCTTTAGATTACTTCCAATTCTATTTCCATTATCAAGTGAAATATCTCAAATAGACTACACCATACGTGTGTATAGAGCTCATAAAGGAAGATATGCTTGGATTCCTGATCGCCCTTGTTCCACGATTCTCAGCCATTACATAAATTACAGAAAAACATAAATTACCAAAACCTCCCTATCTGAACCTATTCAATGTCATAACTTTAAAATTAAAATCACTCACCATAGAAAAACGATGATGACATGTATTATAACATCTATTTATCAAGATAAAATAATTTGCACATTCATCACTCTTTCTAAATGAGGGAATATTAATCTTGGATGGTGATATTATAAAGAAAATTACTTTGTTTAGTGATCTCAATTTTGTTTATCATCTTCCTGTGCTGTTAATCAAAGAATCTAATTTCTCTGGGCTCCAAAGAATTGGTGTTTTGAGCCTTTATTATTTCTTCATTCTATTTAATTGTAATCCTGTAACTTAATTTAATGTAATGTAAAAACTCCCTGTGTTGTGGCAGCACAAAGTTTCCTGAAACAGTAAGCCCATTAAAGCATATTAAAAGTATTTATCATGAGCCTCATGAGTACCAGTAACAAAGCAAATGGAAATGTGCGATACATAATTGGAAGAAATAATTCAGAAAAATGTTTCACCATTTGTCTATGTAAAACAACCAGAAAAACAGCCATTAAGATGAAAACTTTTTTTCTAAAAGCGAAGTCCTCAAATTAGTCACTTATGTCTATATCTAAAAAGAGGCAGTAATCAAATTTAATGAAACTTTGTTTTTCAAAATTTTACATTGTTAATAGTACATATCTAATGAAACAAATTTAATTTTGATAGATGTTTATCCCAGTTTCATCCCAGCTGGACATTCAGCAATGACAACTCTTCTTTAGAAAAAGTTCTGGCTATTGATGATTTACAATGTATTGTCTTAGGAAACCAATGCTCAATTTTGTATGTCACTCCCAATCATTATTTTCTCAAGTAATATTTTGATTTGATTCCTAAATTCATATTCTTATGCTATATGACTCCATGAAAACAACTTTAAAGGTATTGATATCTTTCTATGTATGGAGGAATCACTTTTTGTTTTTATTGATTATTTATTTATTCATTTATTTATGCCAGGGTTGGCACAATTTAGTATTTAATAGGCCAAGGTGCATACATAGAGGTCAGAGGGCAACTTTTAAGTCAGTTCACCCCTTCTACAATGTAGGTTCCAGGTAACAAACAGATTTGTCAGCACTGATGACAAAGCATGTTCACTGCTGGGCCTTCTCAATGACTCTAGAAACTGAATCAGCAGTGTCTAAACCAACAGATCTTATTAATATCAGATTCTTCAGTTACTTGTTCATACTTTTTCTTAGAAATAAGATCAAGAGCAGCTTCAGGATTAGCCATTAGTTCACATATCCTAAGCAACTTTCCCCCACATTTTTAACATACATTATTTAGAAATTTTTTGGGGGGTTGGTTCTATGTATGCTACAGCATACATGTGAAAATCACAGAAATATTTGTGGAAGTTGGTTTTCTCCTTCTACCAAAGATGTCCGAAGGAGTGAGGTCAGGTTATCAGTCCTGGCAGTTATCATTTTTACCTGCTGAGCTATCTTGTATCATCTGAGTATCTTTTATTAAATTTGCGTAGCTCTCAGGCTATTACTATACCAATTGTTTTCTTACTTTATAGCTATGCACTTTGCCTATTTTGCAGGAGTAATCCATTTTTTTACTTATTGATCAATGCTACATTGTATATCTTGCTCTTCCATCTCCAATTCCCTAGAAAAAATTAGTATCTAAAATCTCAACAAAAATAACATTTAAATTTTTCAAGTAATTTTTTGCTGGCTATATTTCATACTTCTATTTTGGACTTTAAAATATTTGATCTTCAGCTATTGCCCTTATTTCAAACTGTCTTGTACTTCAATGGAAGGAATTATCTCAAGTTGTAGGACCATCATTCTGAACGAAGTAATTCTTGACTTCTATTATGGCATGTTTAATGCTCAAAGGGCCATTTGGTTCTTTTTTTCTTTAACAACTGACACTTTCATCATTTAACTAACATATCATGGAGATGACTCAATCACACCATGTCATTTTGCCTTTGTGGTAAATTACTTAGAAAAGATTCAACACAGCAATCTTTCCTACAGTGTTACCAACTGTCTAAAGGCTTTCATATACATTGGTTAGGTAAGATAAATAAAATGTTCCTGGCTCATGTGAGCATAAGCAACTTGCTAAGCTTCCATCCCTATTTATGTCAAGGTCATTGTTGAAATAGCATGGTCTAAAAACATATGCCTATATATAAGAAGCCTTGGATTTATGGCACTAATGAACTTCTGAAATCTAATTTTTGTGTGAAATATGAGGATGTATCTAAAACTTTGGTAAATTTTTCTAGGTACACAATATGCTATCCATAAAGAGTGTTGAAGCCTGGTTTTAGTTCCAGGATAATTTTTTCCCATTAGAAAGTCCAGTGTTTTTCCTTATTTTGTGTCTATGCTTTTTATAGTTCTTATGTGGTGGGTGGTGTCTTCTTGTTTTTATATCCATTTATGGAGCTTTTTAATTAATTTATTTATTTATATTAATCAGTTTTATTGTGTGGGAGTATGTCTGATTGTGTAGATGCATATATACTACCATAAACTCCTAACAGTGTATTAGGAAATTATACAAATGACCTGCTTAATAAAAGAATGCTCAATTTTCAATTAATCTACTTATTAAAGCATAGAAATCTGTTAGTATTTTAGGTAATTAATAAGATCCTATTCTTTGTGCATAAGTAGCACATCTTGAAAAAAGAAGAATGGAAAAATAACAGTATAAGTTCAGATATTTTTCCTAAATCTTAATTTTTTTCCTTCAATACACAGTTGTTTGATTATTTAAGCAATTGGATCTGAACAGCCACATTCTAACCCCACTGTCTTACATAGAACTTGAAGAATTAACTAATCACAAATTATTTCATAATTTTCTTAAGTATAAGAATAGTTATAGCTTTTGGATACTAACTATGCAATATAATTCTGATACCATGCTTTGTTTTATTAAATTAGTAAAAGATTGGGCTGGTGAGATGGCTTAGCTAGTAATAGCACTAACTGCTCTTCTGAAGATCTTGAGTTCAAATCCCAGCAAGCGGCTCACAGCCACCCATAATAAAACCCGATGCTCTCTTCTGGTGCGTCTGAAGTCAGCTACAGTGTACTTATGTGTAATAATAAATAAATCTTTAAAAAAATAGAAAAATATTATAACTAAAATTTAAGTAGTAGCTCAAATAAAATGCTATAGCTATGCCCAGAAAATGATTTGTGAACAAAGGCACTAACCAGGGGCTGATACTGCTTTTCAGTAATTTTCCAAATAATTTTAAGACATTCTCTACTCATCTAGCATCCTTTGGTGTAATGGTTTCAAATATTTTCTTGTTGTATAAGTTAAACCTATTGTGAGTTATAAAAGTCTAGAATACTTTGTGTCAATGGTATTGTAAGAAGTCACAGGCAGGTTTAGAAGTTAATTTTTAATTCCCATCCAAAAAGTCATAGAAGACAAACATTCTCTATATTCGTCATCTGAGCATTCATAAATAACCAAGTGGCTCATAAACACTTGGTCCAGGAAACTCAGCACAAAGTGGAAGATCAAATGCTGCCAATATGAAACAAAAGGACATTCATTATATTAACAGACTTGTGGGGTTTTATTTTAAACCCTTCATGTCCACATGAAATGTAAACTTTATGGATAATATCAACATGGGTAAAATTCTATTAATATTATATGGTTACACTATATTTTCTGTATGTAAGTGAATATTCATGTGCAAATATAGTAAACTTATGAAGAAATTAGTTTGAGTGAGAGGGAAGGGATATTCTCATCTGAAGCAAGTCTCATAACTTCCCCTAGTAACAAAAACTAAAATTAGAATGCCAACAAAGGTTACACAGCAGATTGGAAGAAAACAGCTCAATTTCCAAGTAGAACAGAAGAGAAATAAAGAACATTGTTGGGACAGCCGCACATGATCATCCCACCACTAAGCTGTCAGAGTTGAGATATAAGAAACCCAATTCAGCTTAAGATGCAAGAGAGGATATGAAAATTTCCACTATCCTTCCTCTGCCTCCCTAGTAAGAAGACAGGGGCCTTGCTGCATCTGCTCACTCTGACAGACAGAGTTCTTTGGAAAATATTCCATAGAACAATGTAACTTTCCATACTACTAACTCAACAATGTAATTCTTTAGAAAAGGTTGCAATTTCTTCTTCATTATAGAATTTTAAAATGCTACCTCAAATTACAGGAAAATATCAGGCAAGTCAGGAATCAGTTTACTATTCTATTTCAATTAATGGAAATGGCTTCATTTATCTAACAAATCTAGTCTTTCTGACAAGGGAGTCAAAACCATGATTGTATCCTAGGCTGTGGGGTTCCTTACTCAGGGAATTGTTGAGAATGTATTCTCTCAAACTTTTGTTTAAACATAATTACTCACAGATAAAATATGAACTGATGACTTTTATAGAAACAATACATACTAGAAAAGTATGCCCTAATCAGATTTCGAATATATAACCAATACCTCAGGAGAGCTTTCTACATTATCAGAAATTATACTCATGAAAAATTAATATGAACATGAGATGTATGTCCTCATGCCCTAACTTTGGAGGAGTAATTCTTAAATTCTCTACTGTGAAAATGTATTCTCACACTAGAATTCCATAAATCTGGGCGGCTGTCTTATTTACAGTAGCCTAGCAAAGGAGGGTTTCCTGCAGAGCCTAGCTGCTGACAGAACTTGGGGGAACAGGAAATGCATATCTAGCTTTTTTGCAAGTGAAGGAGCAGGTGCAGATGGTGCCAAGCTCCAGTTACAGATTCCTGTCTCCAGCAGCCCAAGAACTAAGTGTCCAGCTCTCCTTTTCCAAGGTACGCAATGTGATTAATAGGAGAAAGGATGTACTGTGGTATTCTCAGAAATAAATCACATCTAAACATTAAGTTCATAGCAACCAGATCATGAAAGGGAATAATAGTCTATTTGATTTCCAGTTTTCCAGGAACTTGAAACTTTTTCTTTAAATAACTTAGATACAAACTACATTTAAATTTCATTTAAATGAAATCACGTTAATTTTTAATTATCTGTGTTAGATTTCATAGTTCACAAAATTTTAAGAGAAAACAACGCAGCTTATTTCTCCTATGATTTTGATACTTTGATATTAATCTCATAGATAAAATAAGCTAATATTACAAAACAAGTCTCAATGTTTTGGGAGCCCCTGCAATTAAACATTTCCTCAGTTATGCAGTTGTCTCAGGCAGTTATATAGAACACCCATACATACAGATTGAATTCCATCTTCATGTTGTCTGAATTTAAGATTGAAAACAGAATGTACCATACGTATGATTATGTACTGGCAGAGTCGTTAATTGCAAACTAAACACCAGCACTAGTCTTGTGAACCAAGAGCTGGTTGACCAATTTTAATTTTCATGACCCAGGGTATGGTTAAACTACAAGCAGTTCCCAGTGAGAGGCAGATATGTCTTACCCACACTAGGAAATCTTCCTTAATGTAAGTAATAACAGTTACAAGAAAAAGTTTCCCTGAATTTTATTTTAGATTATTATTACATATAATTATCATAAAAACTGGATAAAACCATGGAACTATTACCTAATCTCAGGGAGTATATATCTGCTTAGTGTACAGCCAGCCACATGGTTTGGCATTATTACTCTCCCTCACTGGTTGGCGTGACTATAGACTTTGATGAACCTGACTGAAGTAATCATGATATTGGCAATGTCATCAAAGAAAGGATCATCTCTCAGTCATTTGAGAAGTAAGGATTTTGAGTATCAGTTATTATTATTTATTATTATTATTATTATTATTATTATTATTATTATTATTGTTAAAATCAGTATTTGAAACTGGAAAGCACCTTTATGTTTTCTGTATATATGTGAAGGTCATGTTTTTATAGTATAAGAAACACAGCCTTAATGGTTTGTGTCTATATGTGAGGGACATGCTTTTATACTGTAGGAATTGAAGCCTTTATGTTTTGTGTGTACATGAGGTACATGCTTTTAGAGTATTCAAGAGGTAACCTTTACATTTTGTGTGTATATGTGAAATACATGTGTTTATAATATAAAAATGTAACATTTATGTTTTATTTGAATATGTGAGACAGATGTTTATAGTATAGGAAGCACAACCTTTATGTTCTATATGTATTGGTGTATGTATTTATAGTATAGGAACGTTAACTTTCCTTTGTTAAGTTCCTTGTTTTGCATCGTTCCCACAGAGGACATTACAATGTCTGCTTCTCATGCAAGCTTAGCATTTTGTTTCAAATTTAAAAACACTGCTTTTAAATTTCTTTAGTTTCTGAGGTTCAATTTAGTGACAGCCTGTTTTTTTTTTTTTTTTTGTTAAACTTTCTATACAATAAAATTGAACTACTCTCCCAGCATTCTGCCTGTTGCTTCACCCGGATAAGGGATCTAATATTAATCTCTAAGGAAATAATTGTTGATGCAAAAAAAAATGAATCTTCATTATAGTTTTATAAAGTTTGTACAAGGTAGGGCACAAAAAGTGAATGGTGTTTTTAAAGTACATAATTTTATAAGGAACCCTAATGAGAAAATAAAACTATGTATCTTCTATTGGCATTTGGGGTGCTTATCCTTGCAACTAGCTGAAAGGCCACATTGGACAGTGCCATTTACATGGAGGACCCTGTGAACAGAAGTCCTGCCAGTGCACAAAACACAGTCAGGCTGAAAAAGGCAAGTGCAGATCCCCAGTGTTTGCAGCAAAATGCATAAGTATCCACATATGTGTCCTCTACCTCACTTTCTTTGGCCTTTCTGACTTCCTTCCTTTGAAGCTAGACCCAGAGAAAATTATTATCCAGGAGCTTAGTGATATTGCCCATTCATTCAATTAAGAACCTGGTTATTGCTCTGCCATTGCCTGGGCTCTGGGCGGCATCCTTAAGTACAGTAAGTAAATGAATGGAGTTCTATAATTTCTTAGCCACGATTACAGGGTACCCAGACATTGTCCAATTCTTCATGATAACTATACTCAGCTAAGGTGTCTAATTTTCAAATATTTATGGCTGATGGAATTAGTACTAGTCAACTAGTGAATGACTTGTGAAGAATAAAAATAATAAGATGGTATCAGAATAGTGAGTCAAATACATGGCACTGCAGCCAAAGAAATACAGAGGATGAATCCTGGCAGAGGAACTCTTACGCTGAGCAGAGGAGTTTGCTCTTGGGTTTTTCTGCACTGAACTTATTATCTTCTTAATCGAACCTCTACATGTCTCACATTGGCTCAGACCAGTTTTCCAAATTTCTCTTCAAAGAGCTCGGTTTATTTTAGGGTCAAGTTTCGCCTCTGAAAGAGAAAAGCACTTGATGGTATCCTCCTGAAAGCCTACAAAATAACAATGAACTTTCAATCCCAAGATATACTAAGGGATTGCTTACTAGAAACTTGAAAGGGGGAGGTCAGGAAGGGTAGGAAGGGAGGGAGGATAGCATTTATCCAAGGGTAAGGCTGAGCGCTCACATCAGGCAGTGCAGTTTGGGGACTGCAGTCCACAGGATGTTCTATTAAGAGCTGGAAGAGGATATCATGCAGTGTGCTTAACGAAGGCAACACAGAGAGAGCAGCATCAGTGAAAATTAACATGTATGCTTAAAATGTCACCCTGTGCCTGCCACATCAATATGTACAAGTATTCCAGTTTTGAAACAAATTAAATTAAGAAGATAGGACGGTTTAACTACCTCAGTTTTACAACTGATGATTACACAAAGATATTGAGATATTAAATATTACATTACAGAAACATAAATTACAATAGCAACTAATTTAAACTTTTTAAAATATACACTAATATTAAACAATGTGTAGGTATGTATTTTTGTCTGTATGTGCATATGTGTGAGTTCCAGAGGACAAACTCAACGGGTGTTCCTCAAGCATCTTTCCCTTGGTCTTTGGGACAACATTTCTCAGTGGCTTGCAGTTTGCCAAGTTAGTGTATGCTAGCTGGGCAGTGAGCCCCAGGACCTACCTCTCCCAAGCTTGAGCGTTAAGGGTGGGTGTTAAAAGTACTGTTGTTTATTTTCATGGGTTCAGAGAATCAAACTGGGACCCTTCATGCTTTCATGGTAGCAACTTACTGACTGACTTATCTCACCAGCCCCATTATTGAAATTTGTGCATAACTCTCCCTATTTAGTTCAATATTAATATCATGTTTGGAATCAAAAGAGACATTCTATTTAACTAAAAACATTGTGGCTATTTGAGACATTTTTCTTTTGATAACACAATTCACAAGGAATAATGTCTTCATTTGTGTATACTGCTTTATCATATTTTGGTTCAAGCAAAATCACAGCTGCATGTAACATAATCAAGAAATTCATGCAACTTGGTAAAAGTATGTAACATAGAACTTGAGAAGCTACATATGTTCTAGGTTTGTTCATTAAGCTACTGGGGGGTACTTTTGCTAATAATAAAGGTTGGTACTAAACAGACTATATCATAGATCATGTACTGAAAGAAAGAGCAGTAAAGACATATGTATCTTAATAGTTTAATATCAACTTAACACGATCTATTTATCTCAGTTCTATAACTTCTGGTTACACATATATGTTGGGTTATCACATATTACACTGCAGAATCATGTAATTAAAATAGCAATTAATTTAAAAATCAACTTAAAGATACACTAACATTAATTAACTTTTATATGTGTATGTGCTTTCTCCAGAAGAAATACCAAAGAAGTTCAACCTTTTCCAAAAGTGCCCATAATGTTTTGTGAGGGCCAAAGTTGACCTGTAAGTCTCAGTTGTCTGAGGACAGATAATTTCCTACAGTGATGGAGGATGTGATTTGTGGGAAATAACAAATAACATATTTTTGCTCTCCAAAACCAATTTCTTTGACTCATTTATACCAGATGTACTTGATCACATGTAGGTGGCATGTCCATGGGTTGGAAATAAGACAGTATGTAAACTTTCCCAGGATTGGATGTATGTAGAAAGTATGGTTAAAAATCCTCCGGATACATACATGCCATTGATTAGATCTATTGAGTAATATGGTGACCTTATGGGCTTACTTTTTACAGCCTCTGCAAAACGTAACTTGTTGCCATTTTCTGGGACCCCCAAATGGTTTTGTCCAGAACCCATTTTCTGAGCCAGTATTTAGTTAAATCTTCCTTCAAATTGGCTCAAATAATGTGCAATTGGTCTTTCGAGAGGTTCAGGTTTAACAGTAATTTTCAAGATGTTCCATGGTACAATTGGTCCTATTGTAGGTTAATTTGCCTTTTTGTTTTGTTTGGTTTGGTTTTAGTAAAACAAAGCACACAATTAATAAACAAAAAAGCTTTCATCAGTGGCAAAAAGAACCATGCTATTATTGTTCTGCTTTATGAACTGCTGAATTTCTCTTTTTATGGTTATATTTCCAGATAGTTTCTTAAATAAAAAAAAATACTGCATTGAGAAAGAGAATTTTGATTGTGGGATTCTTTTATTTCTCTCTTACCAGGACATATGAGTAGAGTCCATACAGTAAGTGGCAAGTGGTTTACTGACAGATATTAAATCCTGAAAAATGTTCTAGAGACTCTTTGTGGTGTAGTGATATTCTTCAAACAGAAATGTTCCTTCTTTGGATGAGGAGAAAAGATCTTAAGTCTCATGAGATAAAATTTCTAAGTCTCAGAAAACTGAAACTTACAAGTCTCCCATGATTCCCCCTTGGGGTTATGCTAGCAGTAAACATTGTTTTGGGCAAGGAGACTTGGACTGGCCAAGGTCACCTGGGGGTCAGGCAGGCAGTTCCAAGGATGCTGTTAAGAGAGTTACCTCCCTCCCATGCTGGGATGAGGCTTTCAAGGCATCTGTGCCTTAAGTCAGCAGTGGTCTTGTTCATGGCTCCCAAATCTTCCATGGTTCACTACTTGAAGCTTACGTGGAATCCTTTCTTGAATTTGTCTTGGGTATCATTTCTGAAGTGAGTAAATATTTGCTTAATTATATTTAAATAATTCTTTGCTTAATATTTGTTAATAATAAATAAACAGAATTGTTTCAGCTGTTGATAAAATCAGAATAGAGGAATTTAGTAATTAAGGTAAAATGTTTTTGACTCACAGAAGTGCTACCTCATATTCTGTAAGAAGATTATAAAGAAATTTAACCTGAATAGATTTATGTATTTTTTCTTTTTCATTTTAAGGTCATGGTACACTACAGCAAATGACAAATTGCTCATACATAAAATGAAAAGACAGTAATATAAAAATAATATTTCTCAAATATGATGATATATTTTAGCTTCAACTAAAACCTAATCCCTGTAATTACTTGATCACTAGAGTCTAAATATATCATATTTTGAAATAATATATTGGTTCAACATTGAAAGACATATTTCATTTTGTCCTCATAATATATGTGCTCATCCTTCAGTGCCCTGAACTATTCATTATGTTCTATTGCTCAGATGAGACCTGCCACGCTGTCATTTTAACCCTTTAGAGTTGAGATAAGCAAGATAGAAGAGTATAGTGGAGAAAAAGAATAAAAAAAAAAAATCTGTCATTTATAATATTCACTGCCTTTCACAAAGCCTAGTGATATGTAATCCAATAAAGATGAATATTCTACATCTCTGCTGGAAGTGGTGATGAACAAGGAAAGCTTTTCTAGAGAAGGAAAGTTAAGAAGGAAACACTGTTGAGATTCTGCCCACTTTTTCTGGCCACACCTAAGGTGGAAACTGTTGTGCCTGAGTTCTTGAGCCTGTAGGGCTACATTTTGTTATTTATATTAAAGGACTCAAACATGTGTCTATGTAGTCAACCACACATGATTGAGAATCAATGAGTATGGCTTTGCTCCTTCAGGATCTGAGAAACTAGGAACACCTTTGATGTCAAGCAGAGCCCAGAATGCTGGGGTTTATAGCAGCAATGCCCAGCAGGCAACAACTTCTCTTTGAAGGATTTTAGTTGATTTTATTGTTGATGAAAATCAATTTTGCCATGGAATCAGAAAGGATTTACTAAAGTAGCCATTTCTGAACACAGAAGATCTATTATGGAACAGAAAACTTTCATGTTATTAGCACATCAAAGAATTAAAGTTTGCCTTGAGAATTATTATATTTTCATATAAGACTCATCCCAAAGCCCTTTCCTTTCAACCTATGCCATAGCAAGTTGCAAGACTATATTTCAAAACTTGTATCAACCTTCTTATTAGATAAGGCAAAATGACTTTCATTACAATGTCATTTGTTTGCAAAGGCCATTTGTAAATTCCATTTAAGGACAACAGATAAGTACATTTTAATGTACACTTGATTCTGCAGTCTTCTCTTGGTATGTTTAGCTGCCATGCTTTTCTCTAACCTCTCTGATAAGGTTTCATAGGAACAGTATACTTGTTACTCACACTGTCTAAAGATGAGCTTGTACAATCACTGCCCTCAGTTCCCCCTCAATGACTTCAATATCTGCTCCACTAAAAATAGCAGCCTTCCATCTGGCACTGCAGTAAGTTACCCCAAAGACTGTGTACAAGCAACTGCCAGTCAAGCCTGCAGCTCTGTGGCTGCTCAAGATTGCCCAGCCATATGGTTTAATGAAAGAATTTGACTTTCAAGAAATTTCTAACTGTCAGCTACTTCTTTTGAGGCGTTTTGATAAAAAGCTAACATACTGGGTTTTTTTTTTTGTTTGCTTGCTTGTTTTCTGAATTTCTCCAAAAATACAGTATCCTAGCAGTTTATAATGTGCTATTTGTTGGAACACAGTCAAAGGAATGTCCCATGGTAAACAATGTATTGGAAAACAGAAGAGAGCACCTTTTACCTCAGGGGCATTTTGTTCTCTGGATTATTCTTGGACTTGTTTTCATGCCTTCTAAGACAAATATTTACATTCAATTTCTAAAAGATGTTGTTTCCTGTTGAATGTCAGAACATAGCTATAGGACTCAAACTGTTCAGGGTACCCAGAATCTGGATATGATTTCTGCCTTACTTGTGGGTTTTCCTAGATATAATCCACAGTTCATTCAAGGCAGTGTGTTTAAATTGGTCTGTCCTGAGAAAGTTCTTGGGGAAGGACTGCCCTGTCAATATTTGTATGTACTGCCATGTATGTTTATATGTTTTTATGAACTCAAAAAGCCCTGCTTATATCATTGCTTGCTTTGTTACATTACTGTACAAAAGTACACTGAAACTGAAATAAGGTAGTCTATAGCATTAGACTGTGTAGTCTGCCCCAATTTTTCAGATCCTCAGATTCCAAGTCAAGCAGATAAATTTGCACAAGTTGGTGAAAGTCAATGATTGTTTGTTCTGGCATGCCTTGTGGATTGTTTAACATATATTATATTTCAGAGATTCTGTGATCTGACCATGAGAAACAAACCATTATTGGCAAGCAGGTTCAGGTTATTGTTACCCTGGATCTTCACCTTTTAATTTTGCCTTTTTATTTTCTTTTATTCATTTATTTATTTATATATTTATTTATTTGCTTAAAGGGTATTGGTTAACTTTAACTAAGTTAAAAAAATTAGCATTTTCCCTAACATTATGACAACAAAATAATATGAAAATATTCAATTTGAAAAGCCTTCTGACATACTTCTAGAATTCTTTGATATATTACACAATTAACTTTCAAGTGATAAACCTTAGAACTTACTGTTTTAAACAAAAGGGTTAAAGGTCCTGCATAGTCTCTGTAGACAAATCTACATCAATATGTTTTTCTATGCAAACAATCAACCTTGTCTTAATTGCTTTTAAAGACAAGATTCAATGGGTCAGGCAGTATAATTCAATTACAGGTTTTGTATAAACAGGAAAAGTGCTTAATATATTATAAAACATAATATTAAATTTACCTTTGAGAACATATTTAGAATAGAATAAATATTTTTTGACTTATTCACTTCTTCCTTGATTTTGATAATTAATCAAATATCTCATTTTATCATGAGATGACATTCAAGTTTAAGACATACATTATGCATTTTATCGGTAGCATATCTAATGTAGAAATACAGTCTGTATGGTAATTTCTGAACAAAAGTCAAGTAGGTAGCATATTTGAATAATATAACGTGGAATCATTTTATGGGGCAATCATGAGAGAGATACTGAGCAGAACAAATAGCTCTCTATCTGTGAGTATATAAGGGATATACCCTATTATTCTTCAGTTTTTCCTTAATTAAAAAAAATGTATATTGGTTAGTTTTTTGCCAACTTTATACAAGTTAATGTCATGGAAGTAGAGGGAACTTCCTCAGACTGGTCTGGAAAACATCTTCTTGTTTAGTGATTGATGTGAGGTGGGATAGTCCAGCTCACTATGGGTGGTACTACTAATCCTGGGTAAGAGTGGGGGATTCATAGTTCCTATAGAAAGAAAGCAAGAGCTGAGCAAGCTACCTGGAGGAAACAAATAAACTGCATTTCTTCATGCTTTCTGCTTCAGTTCCTACTTCCAGTTTCCTGTGCTGAGTTCTATTAGGAAGAAGGCTGAGCAAGCCAGAGGGGACAAACTGGTAGGCAGCACTCTTGTACAGTGTCTGCATCAGTTCCTGCCTCCAGATTTCTGCCCAGACTGAGTCCCTCTTCTGACTTCCTTTAATGATGAAAATGAGTTGGAAGCATTAGCAAGCTAAACCATTCACTTGCCCAAGTTGCTTTTGGTCATGGTGTGTATGTGACATGCTATCAGAATCATGGAAAACAATCTAAAACTATGGGGAAAATGTCATTCTCCTTAATGACCATGTCATCAAACTAGCATGGATTTTGGTTCATATATAAAGAAGAGAAACTAAGCAAAGACTCAAAGGGAAATTGACCACAGTTTGGTTAATCGTTGTTTATCCATTTACATGCATGCACAAATGTTCCCCCTCAACACACACACACACACACACACACACACACACACACACACACATTCCTATTAGACTTCTAATATAAGCATTTTAGATTGGTGAATAACAAATCTCTAAACTCCATGACAAAGCCAAATAGCCAGCCAGCATTCAACAATAAAGCTTCACTTCAAAAGCATGTAGATCACATGTATATGATGAATGTAAAAACAAAGGAAAGGCCTTGGAAGTCATCTAGTGAGGAACAGAGCCTATCTGCAGAGACTGGGGAGTGGAACTGAAAGGAATACATGAGAGCCAAGTGCAAAGAAGTAGGCAGTAAGCTTTATCACAATTATGGGCTGATGATCTGATTGTATCTAACATAACTAAGTCACTACACTGTGATGCTTGTTGCTATGGTTACTAGAAGGTTAAAGGTAAAGGCACAGGCTCTTCCTAGAACCACTGTGCTCTGCATCCTTTCAATTCTGCACATTTCATGGTTGGGTCTCTGATACCTAGCAATTATCTTGATCCTTGTGTCAAATCATTGCTTCCACTCCTACTAATTTCTTCTCTTTTCCTGTTTTCTAAATTCTAATAATTATCAAAGAATCACAGATCAAAATGCATTCACTTACACATTGTCTGCCTCTTCATCAGAATATAATTTCTAAGAGGAAAAACTATTTATAAACTGGTCATAGTACATTGAATGAATACTATTAAAATTACTACAAGTACTCAAGGTTATTAAATGACTGACTATTTGACTAAATTAGATGGGTTTTACTTATATATTTTAGAATATAAAACCATATGAAATCAGGTCATGTTACTAAGAGGCAAAGTAGCAACAGAGTCATCAATAACTTATTGAAAATTTATTTTAGTCAAATGTGTACTAAAAAAGACCCTTTAATTTTATGTGTGTGATTGCATTTCAGTAGTTTGTCGATTAGTCTTGAAAGCCATGGCCTAATGTGAGAAAAATCTTTTGTGTAGTATGACACAACATTATTATTAATCATTTCATTTTTTATCATATTTTTATATTTAATTTTCTAGCACAAACCAAAAACATTCCAAGCAGAACCAACTATGTTTGGAGGGTCACAAAAATTAATTAGAAACATAATTTTAAATAATAAGGAACTTTGGTAAAATTAAACTCAATAGCAATTTAATGAAAGCAAATATATTTCCTATTTGATTTTCACAGAATTTTGTTGGCAATATGTTTATAGGGAAGGGCATCCAATTTGGTGCTTTATTAACAGAACGATGTCCAAATATGTAGAGATGAAAAATTTGCACTTATCCATTTTAAAAGGCAGAAAGAGATGGCATGGAGGTCCCTAAAGCACATTGATAATCAGGCCATTTCCTTCCTGGGAGAGTGAAGACTTCAATGAAATATACAGATAAATTAGTCAGCTATGTCTTAAGTATAACAAGGATATTAAGATACTGTAGAGTTCACTAAACGTTCCAAGAGATATAATGCCTAATCTAATCTTTAATCCTGGGAAAAGCACACAGTTTATAAGAATATGACACAGTTAGAGAAAATAACAAATTCAGATATAATGTTTTATATTAGATAATTAAATATTCAATATCAAAGAATATTTGAAAATATAACTAAAATGTATAAATTTCATCTTGTTTAGGAAGAAAATATAAACTGGATTGCATGTAATAGCTGGCAAGGAATTATCTTATAGCAACAAGCTCTTAAATGATTGCATTGTTTCTTCTAAATGGGACCAGAGTAACTAGAATGGAGGTGCTTGGCAACAACTTATTCATTTCTGAAACTACTATTACAATATTTATGAAATTATTGACCAGATTAGTGACATTTTTCATTTTAAATTCATTCATTCATTTAAGATCTCTCCTTAATCGTTTAAAGCTAAAAGCCATACATGATTTTCTAAGCACTCTCATAGTCAAAGTTTGACACTTGAGCTTTTCATTCCCCACAATAGTGTAATATATGAAAGGATAAAAATAGAGTTTAGTCAAATGGTGCAGCTGCACACATTCCACTCCTTCCTAAATTATTTTTCGGGATTCCTCATAAATACGTCTCCACCAACCCTTAATTCTAATTGACAAATTGCTACCACTTTAGAAAATGGGCAGCTAAGTGGTTCATATGTGAGATAAATTATTACAAATATTAAACTTTATGTTCCTTAGCATGTTGTTGCCTTCGGGTCCGATGACTCGTGTAATAATACCACTGAAACCCTTTAAGGCATAACAAGGATTCTCCCATTTTCTGATAAGTATATGGCGTAACCTGGGCAAATGGGATCCAAGTGAAATAGCAAAGAGAATATAATGAGCGAATGGATCTCATTGTGTGTTAGAAGAAGGAAAAGTGTCCATCTTGAGAATTTAAAAACCGAAGCACCAAAATGGAGATCCATCCCACCGAGGATTTAAAAAGTGTAGCAATATGACAGCAACCCACAAAGATAACTACAAAAGGCAACACAGGGAGTATGTCCTGAGAAGGAGGCAGGAAGATGGTGGAAGAAAAGAGTGACATCAGATTGGGCAGCAGTATATTATTGGAAAGCAAGCCTCATAGAAAACAGGGAAAGCCATTCCTGCATATTGTAAAAAGAGCTCCCAGCATCGCTGGAGCCTGCTCAACATGAGAAGCAACTTCAAAGCTTGGTACCTTTGCCTTATCTCGCATCGATCCTTTGCCCAGGATAGACATTTTAGCACCTGTTTCTTCTTGTAGCCTCTTCAAGGAATTTCCTCTTGGTCCAAGCAATTTCCCCACAAAATTGAACTGAAAAAAAAATTCTGAATTAAGAAAGAGTAAAGTATACTTTGCATCAAGTATAACTAATGATTATAAGTTTTTAAACTTTATCATTAAGAAATTATGAGGTGTACCCAAATACATATGTACACATTTGCACATGTGCAACACACACACACACACACACACACACACACGCAAAACACTGAAAATTACTTCAGATTTCCAATTCAGAAAGCTCTTAAGGGAATACTACTTCCTAAAAGAGAGTCAAGATCAACAGTATATTGAAAATATTATTTACTCAATAATCAAATAAAACACATATCACTTGGCAAAAATAAGGCTCCTCAAGTAATACAAATGTTTCTTCAAAGCAACATACCATAACAAAACATACCAGATGCTAGACTTAATGTTAAAACAACATTAGAAGCAGTTTAGTATGTGTATTCTTCTAAAGTTCATGTCTCTGTCTCTGTCTCCGTCTCCGTCTCCGTCTCCGTCTCCGTCTCCGTCTCCGTCTCCGTCTCCGTCTCCGTCTCCGTCTCCGTCTCCCTCTCCCTCTCCCTCTCCCTCTCCCTCTCCCTCTCCCTCTCTCTCTCTCCCTCTGTGTGTGTGTGTGGGGGGGCCATATGTGTGTCTCTGCTATTTACTCAGGAAAACATAGAACCCATAAAAGAGCGCCAAGTCAGTTGAAGCAGGAGTTACAGGTACTGATGAGCCCCCTGAAATGGGTGCTGAGAACCAAACGAGTCCTCTGGAAAAGCAAAGCAAAGTAGCACTGTGATAGCTCTCCATCCCTGAAATATATGTTTTATATTTTACTTAATGTCAAAGATATAGGTTGCAGAATAACATAAAGTTAGAAACGTAAGAAAGACAAGGATTTTAAATATATAGACAGTCAATGGTGTCAGTAATAAGTCTTAGCATATTGCCAATACATAATTTGAAAATACATCTTTTGAAGGAGATAATATTTATAATGGAGTAAATATATTTTAGAAATAAATATAGTTATATAAATTCAAAGCCATTGGATAATACATAAAATATACTACTAGAAATATTTATTAACTAGATAATTGATTATGTACTTAATAGATAGCATTAGATGAGTTGAAAGATAATTGAAGTTAATCAAATTAATGGAAATGGAAATATATATATATTTCTAAATTAATTCCAACTCTAGGTATAATGAAATTCTAATTAAAACAAGGCTTTAGGTTAATTTATGAACTAGGTCTAACATTTTTTTTTGAAAAAGTGAAAGTTCATACCAGACAAACCCTAAAAGCAAACTAGTACTCAGCCATTCTTACTGCACAGCTTTATCTGTTTCACCACTGGGGCTCAAATACAAGTTCTTTCTTCTTTGCCTCCCCATACAGTTTGCTTAGAGAACCTGGAAAACCTTGGATCAGATCTGGAAGAAATAACTAAAGCTGTCTCTTGGTGTGGTTAAATCTGACTACCTTAGATGATTATCTTACGGGACCTGTTCTTCTAACTAGGTAAAAGTACCAACCACATACAGAAACCATGGTTTTCAATTAGGGCGAAGTATTTTAAGAAGCTGTTTTCCAAAGGTCTTAAATCCAAGCCAACCTGGAGATCTCATAAGGTGCCAGACTTGAGTGGAGTAAGATGGCACCAAGCACCATCTTATGCCTTGCAGCTGAGGAGGTTAAAACGTTTAGAAGTGAAACTGTACACATCTAAGCTGTGTTAGGCATGGAGACCGAGTGGTCCCTGATGGAGTGCTGGCTCACTTTGCCATGTGCATGTGCCCATGAAGAGAAAGTAACAATGTCTATTTCCATCTTGCTGAATGACAACATAGGTATGGGGATGCCACACCACCACCTTGCCATACACTACTTTTACTCAGTAAATATATTTCTATAAAATCAAAGATGGAACATGAAACAATTATTTATCATATTCAGTTTTGGAAATGGCTGGGCAGTGATGGCACACACCTTTAATCCCAGTACTTGGGAGGCTGAGGCAGGCGGATTTCTGAGTTACAGACCAGTCTGGTCTACACAGCGAGTTCCAGGACAGCCAGGGCTACACAGAAAAATCCTGTCTAGAATCCCCCCACCAAAAAAATGGAAATGTAGAATAAAATGTAGCTTCACTAAACCTTCCAAGAGATATAATGACTAATCTAATCTTTAATCCTGCAAGCATCTGCAAGCTTTCTCTTGGTGTGGTTAAGTCTGACTACTTTAGATGATTATCTTAAGGGATCTGTTCTTCTAACCGGGTAAAAGTACCAACCACATACAGAAACCATGGTTTTCAAATTAAGGCAAAATATTTTAAGAAGCTGTTTCCCAAAGGTCTTAAATCCAAGCCAGCCTGGAGATCTCATAAGGTGCCAGGCTTGAGTGGAGTAAGATGGCGCCAAGCACCATCTTGTGCCTTGGAGCTGAGGAGGTTTAATGCCTATGAACTTATCATGTTGAGAGGAAATGGGTCTCATACATAACGTACTATATAATTACACAAAAGTGGTAAATGTTATGAAAAAATTAAAGATTGAGGCCAGGGAGATCCCAGAAAGAAATGTTGTGACTAGGGGGAAGTGATGAGATGTGTTCTTCTTGCCTTCTTTTGTTTTCTTAGTGGGCATGAAAAAGGGAACAATATAAGATAAACAATTTTTTAAGCTGTCATTATTTATTGGATGTTTTTTCTTTTTACATTTTAAATGTTTTCCCCTTTCCAGGTCTCCCCTACAGAAATCCCCTATCCCATGCCCCCTGCCCCTGCCACCCACCCACTCCCATCTTCCCACCCTGGCATTCCCCTACACTAAGACATCTAACATCCTTAGACCTAAGGACCTCTCCTCCCACTGATGTCCAACAAATATTTGGTTAGCCACATATGCGGTTAGGGCCATGGGTCCCTCCATGTGCATTCTTTGGTTGGTGGTCCAGTCCCTGGGACCTTGGGGAGGAGGTCTGGCCTGTTGACATTGTTGCTCCCTCCGTGGGGCTGCAAACCCCCTCAGCTCCTTCAGCCCCTCTCCAATTCCTCCATTAGGGACTCAACACTCAGTTCAATGGTTGGCTGCAAGCATCTGCCTCTGTATTTGTCAGGCTCTGGCAGAGCCTCTCAGGAGACAGGCATATCAGGCTTCCATCAGCAAGCACTTATAGCAAATTCTAAGTGGGAAAACTTTGGATGCTATCTTCGAGAATTTGAATTGCTAAGAAATGTTAGAGCTCAATAGAAATCCTTTAATGTAAGTTAATGAGCAGTAAGACATTTGGGAACAGAAGACTGGCCAGCTCACAAAAGACAGCACAAGAAGAGAGTTGGCAAAAACTGAAACAAAGGAGATATGAAGGCCTCAGCCATAAGGTATGGAGAATTACAAGCTTGGAATGATCTGGTAACTCTAGGCTGTAACAAATTATACATCTGTGTTCAACAATATAAAACATAACTATATTCATAGCAGACACAAAAAGGTAATTCATGACTGGCAAAATAATTGGATATGGAAACAAGAAGTTGAGGACATTTTGAAATATTTGGAAAGTTGGTGGCATTGCAAACAGAGAAATCTAGGAGTCCTAGCAGCTAAGCACATTGAAAGATGGAAGTTGATGATATATGTTTAGAACTATATGCCCAGTTCCTAGGTAGAGGGATGACTTAAAATACATAACACAAACAGAAAGACATACGCAAGATCAGATCAGACCAGATGCATGTAGGCAGGAACATATAGAAGTTTTCACACATGGATGTGGAGGCATGGGTAGGAATTTGGTATCTTCTTCAGCTATCTTTGACTGTTAGTTTGAGACAAGGTCTCTCATTGAATCTGGAGCTAACCGAATTGGTTTGGTTAGCTATCCAGCAAACCCCATGTACCTTTCTGTCTGCCTCCATGAACCATGAATATGGAAACACATACCTAGTGTTGACTGTGCGAGGGCAATCAACTCAGTTTCTCATGCTTGCATACGAAACAATACTGAAGTTACTTTCAAACACCTAATAAATGTCAACAGACAAGGGAGCTACATCTGAGAATTTTTCATTGTTGTTACAATTGTCATAGTTAGCACTTATCCCTCTGCTTGTCCTACATAATTTCAGATATTTTCCTCCGTTTTGAGTTGGTTTTAAGAAACTATTCCTTTTCTACAATCTAAGATACCTAATTTTTGAGCATACAGGTGCGTGTAGATTGTGTCATAATATTTTAAGGATAATATTGGTAGTGGTGCATTGATGTCAGTTGCTAAATTCAGTCATCCCATCTCCTTTTTACATAGTCTAAATATTTGTCAGTTTTGATCAACTTTGCAAAGAACTGGTTTTGACTTTGATATTTTTCCTAATAATTTATTATTTATTTTTCCATTAAAAAAACAACAGAATAACCTTTTTGGTTGCTTGTGTTTTGCTCTCCAACGTCACACATTAGTAATCTGAAACATTTTTCTATTCTAATCTAGGCATAGAAGGACAGTTCTTGGCTTTTACTGCCTATCTATTTACATTCTGGACCCTATTCTGTTTTACTGCAAGCATGTACATATCAGATCTTCTTGCCTTTCTCTAACAATATCTACATTATTTTTAAACATTATTAGTCATGGACTTATCTAGCACAATCATATCTACATATTCTTGAGAACTAGGTTCTCTATGAGGTGGTTAAGACATGAGGTTTCTGACTACATGAATGAGATCAAATATCTTAAAAATGAGACCTGTGAAACACACATTCATCCTGGAGAACACATAAGGTTAAAACGAGAAGGTGTTATCTATCTAGTAAATGACAAGCCCTCACTAAATAGAGACATCAAGGTGCTGACATCTCAATTTTGAATTCTCACAATGCTAGACCTGTGAAAAATAAATTCAGTGTGGTTTAAAAATAACTATTTTGTTTTAGAGAAGCTTGAATAAAATATGATATACTTGGATATCAATAGCTCTGATTCATTGTTATGCTAATAGTTATAGGAGATAGTCATTATTAAGTGTTAATTTTACATGGGAATGGGAATGCAGACTTCACTAGTACCTGAGGTTTGAGGTAATAAATGCACATGAACAAATCAATACTTCATTTGTTTTCTTTTAATTTTATAGTTAATATACAGAATGATGAGGTTGTAGCATTTGCATGCCAAAAGCAGCCTGAGAGTAGGTTCTAGATTTGGATATATCTGTCAGTCACATTATTCTGAAATTTTGCAGAACAGCCCTGTTGTCCAAGATCAGTTTTAGGTCATGTAATGAAGTGATCTGACATCATTGAGCAAATATCAAGCACTTAAAAACATATGTAACAAAGACATAGATTTTTTTTTCATTCAAAACTGCATTTACAAGACTTCATGAAGACACCAAGGTGATCGGAAGAGAGTAGAGACTCCACAATTTCAAATGAACAAATAATCAATAAAGCTTTAGCAAACAAAAGGTCCTTACAGTTAGGAATTATTTATACAAGTATCAAAATAACAAACATTTTGGGGTTCTAAAAAAGCTTATTTGAAGAAAAGTAATAGTCTGAAGAGGAGGGGCCTTAAGGTCAAAATCTTATCAGTAACCACAGAGGTTTAATGATAGGAAACTATGGCAATTTCCCTGTCAGGAACTACAAGGGAAAACTACTGATCCCTCACCAGGCTTAGAACAGGTTTCAGGAAGAGATTGTATTCAGAGTAGAGTTCCTGGCTACCTACACTCATATGTATATCTGCATTTCTGTCTAGGACACCAGTGCACACAATTCCTGTTCTTTTGAATGAGGCAAATGCCCAGTCTCTGAATCACCATCTTTCTGCTTTTCATCTTGTATAACTCTACTGTAGAACTCCACCATCCCTCAGCCTCAAAAGGCAACTTCCAGATACAGCATCTTCCCAGTAGCTGGGAATTCTCACGATCTGGGCTAAGTCCAGCTGGCATTTGCTTGCTGATGGTCCTTGGAGAACAATATGCAAAGCACCTTGTGTTGTTTAATTGCACTGATAATGAACATAAGCAAAGGTTTCATTTGTTAACTTCAGTCTCATTCTTCCCTAATTAATAATGTTCATATATGTAAACAGGTTATCTATGAACTGGAAGCTATTTATAATCAAAAGGAAACAAGGAGTTGAACTAATGAATGCAGTAAGAGAAGTGTCATGTCATCTGGTGATATGAGAGTGGGACAAACAGAATACATCAGAGCTATGAGGTGACAATAGACATAAGGTCACCTCTGAAGAGAGGGTTAAGAAATAATTGAGATCACCCCACATAGGGATCCATCCCATCTGCAGACACCAAACTCCAGCACTATTGTGGATTCCAAGAAGTGCTTGCTGAAAGGAGCCTAGTATGACTGTTTCCTGACCAATACAGATGCAGATGCTCACAGCCAACCATCCATCACACTGAGCAAGGGAATCCCAGTGGAAGAAAGAGTTAGAAGAAGGACAGGAGCTGAAAGGGATTGCACCCAGTAGGAAGAACATCAACTAACTGCATCCTCCAGAGCTTCCACAGACTAAACCACCAATGAAAGAGTACACATGGAGGAATCCATGGCTCCATATACAAATGTAGCAGAGGATGGCCTTATCTGACATCAGGGAGTGGAGGCCCTTCATCCTGTGGAGGCTTAATGACCTAGCGTAGGGGGATGCTAAAGTGGTGAGGTTGGAGAGGATGAGTGGGTGGGAGAACAACATCATAGAAACAAAGGTGAGGGGAATAGGGGTTATGGTGTGGGGGCTTTGCAGAAGGGGTAACCAGGAGGGGGATATCAGTTGAAATATAAATGAATAAAATGATTAATTAAAAGAAAGAAATAAGAGAGACTGAGATTGCCCTCTTTCTAAACACTTTCTTTAAGAAGACAAAAGTCATCAAGTGCCCATTTGTGTATGCACATGCAACATTACTGCATGGAATTTTTATGTCCAGCAATGATTCAATATATGTGGTTTACATGACACCCTATTTATAAAATAAGTTTTGACTTGAGTATTACTATGTTAACATTTAATGAGTAAAATGGGACAAAATGTGGATTTTACACTTTGGAAAAAAATTTATAATGTGTACCTTAGTACATTATGATTATTATCACATGTGAGTAATGATGAAGTTATGGAAGAAAACTATGTGTATAATTTCTTTTGTTTTACCAATGATCTTAAAAAACTATCAGAAGTACACAGCTTTATTAGGGAATTATATTACTATTAACTATGCAAAGCAGTGTTGTGTTAATTATCACATTTATAATTTATATGATTAGTGTTTTTTTCTCTTATAGATAGATAAAGAATACTCAGTCATTTCCTCCAAAATGCATATGAAATTCCTAAATATTTGAGTTCTAAAAAAAAGCATTTTAATTTTTCTTACACTGTATTTGAAGAATGAAGAGAAAGACTACTTTGTCATTATGCTATAGAAGCCATGACAGGCATTGAAGGAAAAACTTAATTCATGATACAGTGTATAAAATGCAGTCATTATTCTATAGCTAAGATCAAATATTCTTAAGAAATTATTACATAGAAAGTACATTTAAAGTACTTTAGTTTCAACTTCCTTGTTGTTAAAAGGTTTTAAAGTGCTTTAATGCAAAATGGCAAATGACATGCTTTAGAGAAAAATCAATATTTTTTTCTTTGCGTTTGGTACTAAAAGGGAACACTTTTATGTGTCATTGTTAGGAGACTTGCTGTTACAGAGGAAGCCAAGTATATTTTTAAACAATTTCTTCAAAGTTTTAATCATAATCATACTTCACCATAGGCAAACTGCATCCCAAATTGCTGAAGAAGAATGATAATGGAACAAAGCCTTTTAGAATAGCATCCAATCTCTGAATAACTCCTTGAAGTCATGAACAAGCATTAGTTTCCCATGATCCTTTATTGTCTGTCCACTGTGTAGGTCTTGCTTTTCTCAGTTTATAAATTTCATTATGTTTTAGTTAACATGTTGATACTGATACTGCTTCTTTTAAGAAACATACATTTCCTCCAATTAGAAACACTATTATTTTCAGATTAACACATTTACCATTATTTTACAGTACAACTATTGAAAATGGTTGGTTTTATTTAAATTTTTATCACAGAACATGAGGCAGAAATTCTGTGGGAAAATTCCCACAAATCAAGGCTTGCCAATTAGTTTGGAGCCAGGCATCAGCATCTGCAAAACTAAAGAATTTTTCTGCTAGATAAACTTCTAAGACCATTGAGTTCTGTACACAAGTTTCTGAAAAAAAAAAAAAAAGAGTATAACACGTGAGAGTCTTAATGATTTTGGATTTAACTAGTGAAGAGCAAACAAGAGAAAAAGGTAATTTTGCTAACCAAGTGTAAAAGTATAATATTATTTATTTCAAATATCCGTTACTATTTATTTCACTCTATGTACATCCATGTAAGTTCATTTTCTGTTATTGTGATAAAAGTGCATGGTCAAGGCAACTTACGAAATAGGTTATCCAGGCTTACAGCTTCAAAGAGTTAGAGTTCATGATGTCAGAGCAGAGGGAGCAGACATGGCAGCTGAAGTTGTAAGCTGAAAGTTGAACTAACACTAGGAAGCCTAGGAAGCCAACTGGGAATGGAGTCAGATTTGACACCTCAATGTCCACTAATGAAGTATTTCTTCTGGGAAAGCCACACCTCTAAGCCTCCAAACAGCATCACCAACAGAAGACCAAACATTCAAACATCTGTGATAATGAACTACATCTCATTCAAAACACCCCAAAGAACATTGATAAAGCAGAATTACCACCACACAAGGAATTATGGGAAATCCATAATGACCCATAATGTCTATGCAAGGAAGGATGAGGTAAGACAAAGAATCTTGCCAATCATATATATATATATATATATATATATATATATATATATATATATATATAATCCACATATAAGGAAGACATTCATAACTAAATGCTAATAATGTCAAACTTTGAAAGGAAATTGCTAAGAATGTAATTCTATAGTATAGATCCAAATTATTGTCTATGGAACCTGAAAGCAGTAGTGCTGACAGGGTTTCTGAGATGTGAGCACCTTTCACTGTGATCTTTCTTGTGGGAAAATACAAAGAAGAGATAAGGTACTATAAAGTATACAAGATTAGAAAAGGAGATTGTGTTTTAAAGCAAAGTGAATGTTGAAATATAATATGAAAGAACTTGAAATACATACACACACACACACACACACACACACACACACACACACATACACACATACAGTTTTTCAAAACAGGGTTTCTCTATGTAGCCCTGGCTGTCCTGGAACTCACTCTGTAGGCCAGGCTGGCCTTGAACTCAGAAATCTGCCTGCCTCTGCCTCCCAAGTGCTGGGATTAAAGGCGTGTGTCACTACTGCCCAGCTTGAAATGTATTTTAATGGCTATATAAATAGAGATTCTCTGCTGCATGTGGTAAACTGTTGAAGCCATGATTTATAAAATAGCATTCCCCAAAGTATGCTGATATATGTGATTTTTATTAAAGGTACATTATGTACCAATAACCCCATGAAATATTTCATACCCATTATCCTCCTTAGGTCATATGCCAAAGTCACTAAGAGAATATTAATTTGTTATTGACTTGGAGATATCAAAAAACTTACCAGCTGCCACCATGATTCACTTACCATGATAGACAGCATGCACATAAGCCCTTCCATCTTTAAGTTGTTTTTATTGAATTTTTCTTTGACTAGTCATATCAAGAGGAAAAGTAACAATAAAACTATTATTAGTATGAAACTACACAATTAAGTTCAGTCTTTATTTTGCATTATTGCCTTCCTTGCATCTGCCATTAGATTTTTACTGCTAATATTGAGAGGTTTTTATATCATATACAGTTTTGAGGAATGTGCTTGTGTGTGTATGTGTGTGTGTGTGTGTGTGTGTTTATATGTGATTATCTCAGGAATAAAATGTATAGTGACTAATAAAAGCTTATTGTCAAAAAATCAGATACTCCTATTAGTAGTATTTGAAAGTAATTCAAAATATTAACAACTTTATAACAAATTGGAAATACCCCAGTATTCAATTGAAAATTTAGAATGAAGAAAACAATTGTATAACCAGTAACAACTGGTAAGTTATCATTTAAAAATCTACTTTACAGGGATTTTGAGCTAAGATTGGTTTTATCTCTTAAAACACAGCCAAAGGCCAGAGGCCTGGATCACATCCCACACAACCTGATTCCCAGAATAAGAAAAAGATTACTAAAGAATTTTAAAAGAGTTTTAATATCCATGCTCAGATAAGACCAAGAGCCAAAAAGTTATTTTATTTAAAAAACTAAAGACATTATATGTTAAAAACTCAATTTTATTTCATTCCACAGAATATTTTCTATATTTACAAGTACAAAATCTTGTTTCTTCTGACCTAGGTTGAAATATGAGAATATAAAGGATTATGAACAAGAATGTTGAGCTGTGAGGTGGTGGCGCATGCTTTTAATCCCAGTCCTGGGAAGGCAAAGCAGGTGAATCTCTGAGTTCAAGACCAACCTTGTCTACAGAATAAGTTCCAGGGCAGCTATAGCTAGACACACATACACACACACACACACACACAGACACACACACGGAGAGAGGAAGTGGGGAAGAATATAATGAAAATAATGGAGAGAGATATTCATTCTATAAGTTCCATTTCTCTAGAACATTGTGGCAAACATCCACCCCACAAGCATTACCTCAAGCATGCCGGGAAAGCACAGACTTATTTGTGTTTTCTTGACATTGGAGAAATGGAAATGGATGCTGTTTGCCAATAGATATATACTTCTAAGGGAACACCTTTCATCCCATGGAGAACTGTGCAGGGGTGAAGATATGATTCAATTCATGTCATTCAAGAATCTCCTTTGTGACATATTTATTTTCATATGTATAGGTTATATGTGTGTGGATATTTGTGTATATGTTTGCATGTTTATATTTAGAGGTCTGATGCTGATTTTGAGAATCCATCATGATCACTGTCCACTTTCAATCCTGTTTGATCTTTCATGTATATATATATATATATATATATGTATATATATATATATATATATATATGGTGTTTTATATGCATTATTACATGTATGTTTTGAGATGATACACATGTATTTAGGCCAGAAAATAATATCTGGTATCTTCTCTAGATGCTCTCTAGTGTAGCCCGCACAGTCGTCTCGCCAGCAAGAAGACAGGCAGACACTAGGTTCCTTCTGTAGCAACGTTTATTGTCTCCATCCAGAGGGAAAAAAGGGTCGAGCCACTTATATATACCACAGTGCGGCGTGTCTGCCCACAGCGCGGCATGTCTGCCCATGATTGGCTGTTCGTTCACTACCCTACATAACGCCCCGGGATGGGCCGTGACATGGCGTCTTTTTCACTCTACGCACATGCGCAAACAGTTGTTTACTAGGAGTTGACAGCGGAAGTAGGCGCCATCTTGCCATGGCAAATGTCTCTCCAGCTTCACCGCTCCCCACAAATCCTCCTTTTGTTTTAGTTAAAAGGGAAGGCCAAATATAGCAAGTCAGAGAATGCTTTTGCTCTGCCAGGGC
>NW_022196896.1:60172831-60186337 GCF_008632895.1 Mastomys coucha | reverse complement strand
GCCGCAGCATAGGGCTGCACCAAACAGGCCGACTCCCACCCATTCCTTAAAATAAAGGGCTAAAGAAATCCAGGAACCGAATCCTTCTATAAAGGACAGATCTGGATGTGTGCATACAGGTCAGGATCTGAGTCCCGAAGGGCCGGTCGTGATCCGTCCTCCTTCGCCTCAATTCTTCTTGTTAGCCTCTCTGGTACCCAAATCGTGTTATATTCTTCCTGTTGAAAAACACAAACGGCTCCCCTGGATCTTATTAAAATAGGATCCGGGCCTTAACATTGATGGGTCAAAACATCCTTCCATTTTGCCATCTCTTTTGGCTTGTCAGGTTCTGAGCAATGACGATTGGCAGCCGTATGCCCGTCATCATCCAAATTTAAAAAATTAAGAGTAAAGAGTACTATAGAGATAGTTACTCTTGGCACCAAGGGCAAAGCCTCCTCAATACCCCCTTTTTGTTTTATTAAATATGATTTGAGCGTACGGTGGGCTCGCTCTATGATGCCTTGTCCTTGAGGCAAGGCTTTCTATTGATATCTTTTATCAGGCTCAAGATGATTAACAGCGGGCAGGGTGAATGCAAACCTTTGTCTATCATGGAGGCACAGAGGGATGGAAAAAAAGCAATCCTTAATATCCAATATCAAGATTCTCCATTGTTTAGGTGCCACAGACCGGGATTTCTCTGTATAACCAAGTGTTTTGCGAGAGATACATGAATCTGAGTCCTAGCCCATCTAAATTCTAGTGCTAGGATTAAGGGCATGTGCCACCAAAGGCCGGGCTCTTATGGTAAACAGGGATTACAATCTGAAAGAAAGCTAGCTCTGACTAAGGTGACCTTGGATTAGAAGCCAGGTGTAGACAGTTCCTCTTCAGTTTGTTGTTTTGGTTACAGACTGGGTGGGCCTAAGAAAGTTCCTCAACTATATTATTTTTCTGGGCTAGTGGAGGTTAGCCCCAGGGAACACTTGTTAAACTAGTTAAGCTTTGGTTCCCTGCCCCCAACACTGGAGGCTAATAGTTTGAATGGCTTAACATTCCAAGACAGGGTTTGACTCGGACTTTGAAACCTTGGTGAAGGTCAGAAAACCTTCTTTTCTTTTGTTAGCTGTTAAAGAAAATGATATCTTGGTGAGTTCCTAGCACACTAGTATGAGGACATATTTGGAAGAGCAGGCAGGACAGCATAAAGCGTTCCGCAGCTCTGATCTCTCGCTCCCTTTCACTTTCAATTCTGGAGAGGCGGCAAGTGTTCATCTGGATGATACCTCTCTTCCTTATAGCGAGCTGCTTCTCTCTCCAAGTCCTCCTCTTTTGACGGGCTCAATTCCTCAGAGCTATCAGGCTCGAAGAGCTTCCATCTCGAAGCTCCATCTCTTTCTCTACTTTTCTGTCCCAGGGTGTCCTTTTCCTTATCTCTCGCTTCCGCAGGTCGAGCGGAAGGGCCTGTACTCTTGGGTAGATCCCTTTTTCTCTCCCTTTTCTCCTGGCTAGCCTCCATTCTCTCATCTTCTCTCTCCCTTTTATTCTGGCTAGCTGTTACTCTCCCTTCTGTTTCTGACATGCTATCTTGTAACTCCTCAAGTGTCCCGTACGCCACAGAGGCAGGGCATTTCTCATCCTCCAGGCAAGAAGGTATAACAAGCGCCATTAGCACGATTACCGTGGCTTTGGCTGTGCTTTCTAACCCTAAGAAAGGGTGGGAAGAATTAAAATCAAGCAGCATGCCTCTCAGAGCCTACCCTGTCCTGCAGTTCTGAAACCTACCAGCTGTTGTAAGGTTCTCCCTGCATCCCGGGTTTCTCGGCACCAGCTGTAGCCCGTGCAGTTGTCTCGCCAGCAAGAAGACATGCGGACACTAGGTTCCTTCTGCAGCAACGTTTTATTGTCCTCATCCATAGGAAAAAAGGGTCGAGCCAATAATCCGCACTGCTTATATACACCACAGTGCTGCATGTCTGCCCACAGCATGGCATGTCTGCCCATGATTGGCTGTTCGCTCATTACCCTACATAACGCCGCCATGACTTGGTGTCTTTTTCACTCTACGCATATGCGCAAACAGTTCTCTACGCACATGCACAAACAGTTGTTTACTAGGAGTCGACAGCGGAAGTAGGCGCCATCATGCCATGGCGAATGTCTCTCCAGCTTCACCGCTCCCCACACTCTACTTTACTGAGGCTAAGATCTCTTGGTTACCTTAGAGCTTGCCATTTCAGGCTGGTCTCGAGAGCTTGTCCAAGAGATCTTTTGCATCTGCCCTTGAAGTACAGAAGTAATAGTCTGGCAACCAAATGTCCCCATCCTTTCTTTGCATAGGTTCCGAGAATCTGAAGTCAGATCCCTGCATGTGAATGGCAAATACTTTATATACTATTTCCACTCTATAATGCTTTTATTCACTTTGAAGAAGGGTATCTCAATCAACTCCAGAATTCATCTATTAAACCACTCTTCAGGTAGCTGATACCCTCTGGAGGTGAGATTATAAACAGGCTTGCACACACATTCTGCAACTGCCTGAGTTCAAAGGATCTGAACTTTGCTTCTCTTGCTCACATAGCAAGCTCTTTAACTGCCATGTCTCCAGCCCACTTTTGAATTGTTTAAATGTATAATTAAGCAATAAAACCAACAAACCTATATTCTGATTGATGTCTTAACATGAAATTCAGAACTAAGAACAGCATATTTTTGGGACAGGAAACTAATTTATAGTGGGGAAAAATGGAAGTGATTAGAGGGTAGTAGATACTAGAGATGAAGTGCTTCTTGATATTTAAGTCACCTTCTCCAACATTCTCGTGGCTTTAATGTATCCTCTATTTCTTGTGAATATGAATAAAGATTTTTTTGAAAGATGTTAGGTACCTGAGATTCCACCTATTAATTCTAATGTAAGCTGAATTGATATTATTTGCAATCAACAAAATGTGGAAAACTATAGATTTAACACCAACAATTCACTATTCAGACCCCTGAATTTTCAAGCTTTTGACAGCTACCTACCTTCAAAGTTCTATGTTATTTTGGGAAAGTAGGAATAGATACAATGACGAGAAATGCCCAAATATTAAATTAACCATGGAATAAATGCCATGGTGAATAGGATGCATTTCTTAGTCTTACATGTCAACAAAACCTAAGCCAAATGTATCCTGATTTCTGTGTGTTTATCTTGTTCCACTCAGTGGGATCTTAAGTGTCACTGGATAACCAAGCCTTTGAATGTTTAATGTTCTCATTTGGTATATATTAGCATAATGCTTTGCTGATGGGAAGGGTGATGTGGAAAAAAGTGGGAAAATGATGGTTTACTGTCTAACTTTACTCACTTCATTGTTCTCCCTTTGCTTTTCAACAGGATGCTGCATATAAAAACTAAAGATATTATTTTTTAAGATGATCCAGTGATACTGTGGGTTTGGGCTATACAGCTCCATCAAAGATAGGAACAAAAGGTTCCCAGTTGCTAGGTGACATAAAAAGGAAGGACAAAGAAAGCATAACAACACTGCTCTGGGGATGCTGGATAGAAGCAGACCCCAGGGAGGCCAGTATTTCCTCAAAGGAACAATAGATAGCAAGTGAAATCTGAAAAGATGCCCTGAATTGGAATATCTTGAAACATGAAAGAGGTTCTTATGGCAAAAAATATATTAGTATTGGTTAAATTGGTTAAAAGTTTCTTTAGAATTGACATAATAATTCTGCGTTTGAAACAAACATAAATAAAACCAAATGAATTAGTCATGTTGTATTATTATATAAAATACACCTGTTCAGTAAATAGTCTTGATGAAACATTGTATCATCATGCCTTCTCATCTTTCTCCAAATTTACTATATCTAAGAAACAACTTCTTTTTGCAGATAGATTACATTTCACACACTATTGAAACATAAATCCCTTGACAAATTCAATTGCAAACAATTCTTTTTCCTTTGTGAATAAATGTTGTAGTGCATATTAAAAATTCATAGCATGTGACTATAAAATCACTACAACAAAAAAGTTAAATATTTGTCGTTGGCACTCAAACACGCTATACATAAAACTGAAGCTCTTAGAAATTAAAGTATCAATTGTACTAATTTTTCTGAGATTGTAAAGGAGAACTTTTCAGTACCTCCTAGCATAAATTAGCATATATGGTTTGGACAGATTGCTTAGAGGTTAAGAACACTGATTGTTCTTCCAGAGGACCCTGGTTCAATTTCCAGCACCCATATGGCAGTTCAAAACTACATGGTGTATGGAAGCAACCACGACCTACAGCATTTATACTAATTATTGTACTCCATGAATCTAAACCAGAAATGATGGCATCCTAATTGAATATAGTAAAGTTAAAAGGTTCCCTGAAAATTAAACCTAAAGCAGTACAATGCAATATAAAGTTGATAACACTTTTAGTGTGAAAACTGAGGACATATATTTAATGAATATATCAAGTATCTATAAAGATCAGATGTAGTTTATTTGAAACTAAAATGTTTCAAGTGAAATTAAAGAATGTTTAATAAAAAGAGGAATTTCTTTGAATATTCAGGTGGAGTGTCTAATAAAGGGAAGAAATGGGATCATCATTGGCCTGCATGTCTCCATGAGGTATTTCAAAAACATTTGCATACTCAGGGATACAAAACAATCATGACTCAAGAAGTGAAAAATCTACCAAAATATTGAAGATAAAGACCAAAAGGTTGGTCTCTAATAGCTATGGAAATACTGTGCTCAGAATATTACTGATGAGTCTGTCTACAAGATTCATTCAATCAACTGACATGTAAAAACATGGCATTCAAGAAAGAAGGGGGTATTATATAGGTATATGTGGAACCATGTAGTAGTGCTAAGGTGGAGAACTCACATTGTGATAATAACAGAGATACAGTAATAGGGCCATTATTTTAATTCTTGTTTTATTTTTAATAATTTCTTTTGTTTTTGAGATTATAACACAATTACATCATTTCCTCCTTTGTCCTCTAAACTTGTCCTTCATCTTTTTCAAAATCATGGCCTTATTTTTCATTAACCGCTGTTAGATGTACAAATGTATAGCAGGACCACTAATTGCTAAACATGCCACTTGGAGAGAACATATACCATCCTTTCTCCATTTCTTTTTACTCCTTTCTTGTTTTGCCTTTCCTAGCTTGCAGTAAATCTAGTAAGAAGATTCTTATATATGTCATTTGTGATAAAGAAAGTGAATAACTATGGGATGATCTCCATTTTCTATTGCTGCATAACAAATTGCCATGGATGTATTGTTGCTTAAAATGTGCATTTGCATTTTCTGTGTGTCAGAAATCAGTGTGAATTTCATTCACATCCCAAATTTTAAGATGTTCAAGACTGATATACTGAGAATGACCTAGGAAAGTTGGCTTTTCTACTAGTAAGGTTATTAACACCATTAATTCCAAATCAGCTTTCATACTATGCTCCTTTCTATGTCCGCCCCTCACCATCCTGCTTCTAGTACCTTTTGGCCAGAAGTCAGTGAACATCCAAGAAGTTTCCTGTAGTTACTAGAAACAACCCAAAGTTCTTTCTTTGTGGCGTCTCTAACAACCATTGAATCAAGCCATGAAATGTTTCTCTAGTGTTGGTCTGCTGAGGAAATAAAATCTTATATGACTCTATTGCAGAAATGGAGTCCACCACCTTTGTGTATTTAAAAAGAGCAAATCTTAAGTCTATAATCAAAACTTAGAAAGAATGTACAACAGCGATAAAACTACTTGTATGTTATATCTCAGCATTCTGTACTTATAAGGTTGAGTGTTCTGTATATGTAAAAATTCCAGGCACAATTTCTGTATCCACTCCTCTGTTGAGGGACATCTGGGTTGTTTCCAGGTTCTAGCTGTTATAAATAAGGCTGCTATGAACATGGTGTGGTACATCTACACAATGGAGTACTACTCAGCTACTAAAAACAATAAATGTATGAAATTCTTAAGGAAATGGATGGATCTGGAGAATATCATCTTGAGTGAGGTAACCCAATCACAAAAGAACACTGTATGCACGCTCTGATAAGTGGTTATTAGCCCAGAAGTTTGGAATATAGGAAGAACAACCCACAAACCACATGGAACTCAAGAAGAAGGAAGACCAAAAGGTGGACATTGCATTCTTTCTTAAAAGGGGGAACCAAATACCCACGGAAGGAGTTGCACAGTACCTGACTAATACAGATGTAGAGGCTCACAGACATCTATTGATCTGAGTACAGGGTCCCTAGTGAAGGAGTTAGAGAAAGGACCAATGGAGCTGAGGGGTTTACAGCCCCTTAGGACGAACAACTATGAACTAACTAGTACCCTCAGAGCTCCCAGGCTCTCAACCACAAACCAAGGACTGCACATGGAGTGGTCTGATTGTTCTGGCAGTATGTGTATAGTAGGGGATTGCAATTTGATCATCAATAGGAGGAGAGGAGCTCAGCCCTGTGAAAGTTCTGTGCCCCAGTGTAGGGGAATGCCGGGGCCAATAAGTGGGAGAGGGTGGGGTGGCAGGCATGGGGAGGGGGAAGGCAACAGGGGTTTGTTTTTGTTGTTTTTGTTTGTTTCTTTGTTTTTTGGAGGGGAAACTAGGAATGGAGAAATTTACATGTAAATAAAGAAAACATCTAATAAAAAAAATTCCATGCACAGCTGGAATGATTACCTCTACAATCAACATTGTCTTACACACTGTTGTCCACTTAAATTAGATATACAATTGCCAGAATTTTAGGAAGTTTGCTGTGTGATCATGTTTCCTAGTAATATCAGAAGCTACAACCCTTCAAGTCTTACTTACCTCACTGCTCACTCATGAGTTGAACAAGGATGACTTCAATGGACTTGCCAAAATTGATGCGGGGAAGCCCATAAGGCCTCAACCCTAAACAAAAACCAACAGTCAACTTATTAAAGCTGGGAGGGGGAGGGGGTCTTCTCCAGGGTAGAGTATACCAATTGGTTTTCTAGTGCCAAAGAATCTGGCGTGAAAACTATGTATAAGTGACATCATACAGTATGAGTAGAGTATATTTAGGCAGATTTCTGAGGTCTGCAGAGTGAGTTCCAGGACAACCAAGGTTACACAGAGAAACCCTGTTTTGAAGTACCAAAAAAAAAAAAAAAAGAATATATATGCATGCATGTGTGAGTGTGCATGTATACACACACATACACACATACACACACACACACACACACACACTAATCATTAGTAAAATCTGGGGCTATGATTTTTTTCTTTTATTAGATATTTTCTTTATTTACATGTCATATTTCCCAGTTTCCCCTCCAAAACAAAAACAAAAACAACAATAAGAACAAACCCCTGTACTCTCCCTCCTCCCCCTGCTCGCCACCCCACCCCCTCCTGCTTACTGGCCCTGGCATTCCCCTACACTAGGGCACAGAACCTTCACAGGGCCAAGGGCCTCTCCTCCCATTGATGACTAACTTGGCCATTCTCTATTATACACATGCTGCCAGAGCAATCAGTTCCGCCATGTGTACTCCTTGGTTGGTGGTTTAGTCCTTGGGAGCTCTGAGGGTACTAGTTAGTTCATATTGTTGTTTGTCCTAAGAGGCTGCAAACCCTTCAGCTCCTTCAGTCTTTTCTCTAGCTCCTTCATTTGGGGACCCGGTATTCAGTTCAATGGATGGCTGTGAGCCTCTACTTCTGTATTAGTCGGGTACTGTCAGAACCTCTCAGGGGGACAGCTATATCAGGATGGAGTGTCCTTCCTTCAGTCTCTGCTCCATAGTTAGTTTCTGCAACTCCTTCCATGGGTATTTTGTTCCCGCTTTTAAGAAGGAATGAAGTGTCTACATTTTGGTCTTCCATCTTCTTAAGTTTCTTGTGGTTTGCGGATTGTACTTCGTGTATTCCTAACTTCTGGGCTAATAACCACTTATCAGAGAATGCATACCATCCATGTGTGTTCTTTTGTGACTGAGTTACCTCACTTGGGATGATATTCTCCAGATCCATCCATTTCTCTAAGAATTTCATAAATTCATTGTTTTTAATAGCTGAGTAGTACTCCATTGTGTAGATGTACCACAGTTTCTGTATCCATTCCTCTGTTGAGCAACATCTGGGTTGTTTCCAGTTTCTGTCAATTATAAATAAGGCTGCTATGAACATGGTGGAGCATGTGTCCTTATTATATGTTAGAGCATCTTCTGGGTATATGCCCAGGAGTGGTGTAGCTGGGTCCTCCTGTAGAACTATGTCCAATTTTTGGAGGAACCTCCAAACTTATTTTCAGAGTGGTTGTACCAGCTTGCAATCCTACCAGCAATGGAGGAGTGTTCCTCTTTCTCCACAACCTCTCCAACATCTGTTGTCACCTGAGTTTTTATCTTAGCCATTCTCACTGGTGTGAGGTGGAATCTCAGTGTTGTTTTGATTTGCATTTCCCTGATGACTAAGTATGTTGAACATTTCTTTAGGTGCTTGTCAGCCATTCGGTATTCATCAGTTGAGAATTCTTTGTTTAGCTCTATACCCCATTTTTTAATAGGGTTATTTGTTTCTTGAGGCTATGATTTTTAAGGAGAGTGGGAAGGAGTTTATGGGAGTGTTTTGTGGGAAGAAATGGGGGAGGGATAATGCAATTAAAATTTCAAAAATAAAATTAAAAATTTTAAATTTCCTATTAGCCATTAAGTTCACTATCTTCAAAGCTATTGTATAAATAAAACAAAACAATCATTTTCCGAATCAAAAAACAAGTGGATGGAAACATTTCTCTATACATTTTACTACTAAATTAAAAATATTAATAATAGATTTGATGAATCAACAATTTCCACTGCCACAGTGACTTAGGAGTCATAGGCACTGGATAAGGGTTACTTCAGAATTCACAGAAACAGGTAGACACAGGATTCCTGCACACTCCTGTAAACAAACAAACAGAACAATGAAGGGACCAGAGCACACATGCAAGATGAAAAAGAAGCTTAGAGCCAACAAAACAAGGTTCTTAAGAACTGAACAATTTGATTGGCCTAAGTGTATGTCAGTGATGATGATGTAAATATAGTAAGGCAGATAATTGTGTTTTAAGAAAGAACATTTAAATGATTACAAAGAATATCAAAAATAAATAATTAAATTAAAAATAATTTAATTAATTAATTAAAAATAACAAAATTAGAGTAAATAGTTAATTTAAGGAATAGACCACTTCCATTGAATTTTACATATAGAGCCATTCAAGCAATATGCTTTTCTGACTGTTTTATTTTAATATTTGGGCAATTATGTTGTCCCAACACTCTTGTCCTAGAGTAGATTTACATAGGTTAAACAAATTATGGAACATTCTAGGTTTAAGAAAACCCTGTTCTAGGATACATACACAGGAATTCTGAGTTCAAGTGAATTAAAAAGTTTGAGAAACTGGAAGTCCGCAACTTGTTTGGAAATACATGTGGATGAAGTCCCCAGGCAATGGGAGAACAATATTTTTTCAAATAACAAAGGTCCAATTTGAAAATCAGGATAATAGTGAAGACATGAAGAATAGAAGTAATGAATCTATAATAAGAAAACAAGAATAAAGGTTCATTTTTTTTTAAATAATCTGGGAACTGGTATGGGATTGCAAGGATTACGTAAGAAAATAACCGCTTTTATTTTCAAGAAACTCAACTTTGAGAGGGTTAAGAATGTTCATTAGAGCAATGTATTTCTACTCACAGTTGCTAGTCTTAACTGCCTCAAGCATAGTTCATTCTAAAACTAGCCATTGTTTATGTACTTCAAAAAGGAAATAGAAATTTACATCCCTTATCAGCCAATATGTATTAATCAACAGCTGTGTGCTTGGCAATGTAAGAGCGCACATTGGCACATAATTTAGTGGAAAAGCTAATTCCCTTCTAGTGCAACAGTGGAATAATGGATCAAGGCTGTATCTGCCAGAAACTCCAGTTGCTATAGAAAAATGTCTATTCAGTATTTATTGAGCACCAACCATACATGATGCACCAAAGAAAAGTGAACATGGTAATGTGCCAGAGAAAATGGAGGTATTTCATCATCTAAAAGTCTCATTATAAAAGAAACAGAATTTTCTAAAGTAACACACACATTACCAATGTTTCCTGCAGTTAAATGAACTTCTTCAAAGGATTCATCATTCTATGTTGCAAACTTTAATTGAAACTCTATTACATTGGTGAGATATATTTAAGAGTATGCACTTTGCAGCTATATAAAGAAATTTGAACCAGCAAGCATTTTAAGTCCCATTCATCAAAGTTAAGGTGGAGAGAAAAACTTAGTTTACGACAGGTAGAGTATGATTTCCATAACTCAAGGGGATATAAATCCAGGAAAAGAAGAATCAACCTTAGCACTCATGGTGAAAGCTCCTGCAGCAGAGGTGGTAAACCACCCTGAAGTGGACTGGAGGACATAGGACTGGCACACCCCTGACTACATAGGACCCTACTACAGAGAATCCTATCTGGAGGGAAACACCATGGGCATTGTCATAGAATTATAGATGTAAAATAAAGAGCGAAGTTTCAGCATATACCTGTTCACAGCGCAGTGCATTTTGCAAGTTTGTGGAACGTGTTACAGGCTATAATTTTCTAATAACACATTATACCATATCCATGCTTACTATCCCAGTGCTACTGATAGAGAATGTTAAGATAATAGAAATTTGCTTATATTTATAATTCCCTAGTCATTTAAAAGGTTTGTTTCACATTGGTAGAATTTCATAATGTATTCTTTTCTCTTTTCCATAAAGGACATCTGTACAAATATGTAAAAGTCCATATCACACAGCCC
This sequence comes from Mastomys coucha, assembly GCF_008632895.1. Taxonomy (NCBI): domain Eukaryota; kingdom Metazoa; phylum Chordata; class Mammalia; order Rodentia; family Muridae; genus Mastomys; species Mastomys coucha. The sequence continues at coordinate 60,175,497 of NW_022196896.1, read as the reverse complement.
ATGATAGCAAATGGGTTGCCTATTACTCTATAGTCTATGTGTTGAAGGCATCATTAGGTTGTGAGTACACAGCCTCTTCATTTCCACTGAAGAAAAGAAACTTGTTATATAATTTAGCAGCCAAGTGGATGAGGGTGAATTAAGGAACAGCTGTAACTCATCTTCTAGCTTAGCTCTAATGTTTAGATGAGCTCCCAGGAGGCATCATCAGAGAGATTAACTTCTAAAGTGTTCACAGCAAGATTTTCAGAGTTTTATGTGGGTAGTTCATTCAATATTGTAAGTCAATGGTCACAGAAGTTATATTCCATTATCTATATATCTGGAAGGCTTGGTTTCTTATACAGATATTATCATGAATGGCAAGATGTATAAACTCTTGAATGAAAACTGAAATCCATCTGTCTTTAATCATTAATCTTAGTTCATATATGCAAATAATTTGCATTAGTAAAAATATGTTGGTGACCCAATATTTAAATATTTACCACCTATTGACACTTTACTCTATACATAAATTTCCACCTTTCAATGTTCATCATCTGCTTTCATCCTCTAGGTTCTTAAGAATAAAACTCTAAAGTAGAATTCTCAATCAGATTTCAAAGTGCCTTCCAATACTCCTTAAAGAAAACTATATTTATAGGACAGTTCACTAATGCTCAAATATCTATACAGTTAGGATTGAGAAAAGCACATTATTGAATATCATAAAGTATAATAAAATCATTAAAAGCAGATATACATTTCTGATGGCTTAAATATGATTGAACCAAATAATGTTAAAAATAAAAAGACTAGTGAAGATGGATGGATCTTTGACTAACAGACAAGATAAACTGTGAATTGAGAAAAAAAAGAAGTTAAAAAAACATATGAAGGAAAAAATCAACGATCCAAGTTAATGTTTATGAGATGATGAAGAGCACCTTCCCAAGTCAAGGAATATGTGAGGTGAAACTGAAGTATCCTATGTTTACTGCTTGATGTGGGGTTTCTGCACAGTTATGTAACTTGTTCCAGACAGAAAGGGATGTTCTCTCTGATTTTTAAGAGTCAAAGAAAGAGTCCAGGGAGAGTAAGCAAAGTGAAATTTATATCAGCACATTGAGGAATAAAACACTGCATATAAAAGGAAATGAAAGATCATCCGAGAGTTAGTCTAGATTATGAAATATATTTTAATCATTTAAGTCTGTCCTGCAATGTTTATAGGTGATAGAATTCATAAACTTCAAAATTAAAAAAAGTTCCTGCTTTCTTAAAGTTTCTCTGAAAACCTAAATCATTTCTATAGAAAATAGCTACAGTATGTTACAAAACAAGATAGCAGAGCTGTAAATATTTTAAATTCTTGAAAACTACATACACAAAGATGCATCTCATAGGACTCAGCAAGCACTGAAAACAAGAAGGAACTCAGAGAAAGGTATGCAGTGCAACATGCTCCAGTCATTTGTGTACGCAACAAAGGCGAAAATGTCTATGTTTCCAGAGAACAGACAAACTTTGGAGGAGAGTATGAACATCATATTTGCCATCAGGAACAAGGCAAGTGCGAAGATAAAGCCAAATTCAAAGGATCATATAAGATAGAAATGTCAACCAAGAATACTTGGCATAGCAAAATGAAAAATATCTGAACATGTAGATGAAATGTAAAGTTCTTTCATATATAAAAGCTGAACATATTCAACAGACCGTATGGCAAAAAATGCAAAGAATAACATTCATGCAATGAAAAATGATACCAGAAAAAATGAAGTTCTATATAAAGATTCAAAAAACACTAGCTATTCAAAGAACACTACACACTATGCACTGTGTAACTACTTGGGGATATGCTTTGGATTTTCATCATAAAAATTCACATTCAAAGATGATAGTTATTTTAAAGTACTACTTTTGAACCAATCAAATTATTTGAAGACCTGAACAAAATTAGGTATCGTATGTTGAGAATACCAACAGTTTTCAACAATTTCCAGCAATAGTGTATATGCATCTCTACCATATATATCTAACACCTATAGAAAGCCATGTTTGTTTATGAAGTAGGTATCACCAATTTAAAATTATACACCTCATTAAGTATGCATTTTATAATCATAATTGAAATAATTTGAGTATCAGTAATAGAAAAACATCTTGATTATTCCCAAATATTTGGAAAGAGAATACCATATAGTTAAATAACATACAGGTCAACACATAAGGAAGAAGTAAATAAAAATGTACACTAAGGTGAAGGAAACACATAGGAAAACCTCAGAAAACAAAACAAAACAAATATGCAAGGTGAGGAACAATTCTGCATATTTACAATAAAGCCTTAGGTCGTGATCCCAGGTTTCCACTTCACAAACTATAACAGGGAGAACAGGTAAAATCTTGACTAGTGCAGAAGAAATGTCACAATGTAAACAAGTGACATGACCAACAAAGCAACAACAACAACAACAAAAAACCCTGTTGTCTCCCTCCTCCCCATGCCTGCGACCCCACCCTCTCCCAATTATTGGCCCTGGCATTCCTCTACATTGGGGCACAGAACCTTCACAGGGCCGAGGTCCTCTCCTCTTATTGATGATCGAACTTGCAATCCTCTACTATACACATACTTCCAGAACAATCAGACCCCTCCATGTGCAGTCCTTGGTTGGTGG